>NC_056445.1:16736708-16804274 GCF_018296145.1 Oncorhynchus tshawytscha
CTCCCTCGTCTTTTATCCTCTCCTCTTTTATCCTCTCCTCTTATCCTCTCCTCTCTCCTCTTTTATCCCCCTACCTTTTATCCTCTCCTCTTTTATCCTCTCCTCTTTTATCCTCCCCTCTCCAATTTATCCTCTCCTCTTTTATCCTTTTCTCTCCTCTTTTATCCTCGCCTCTTTTATCCTCCCCTCATTTATCCTCCTCTTTTATCCTCTCCTCTTTTATCCTGTCCTCTATCCTCTTTTATCCTCTCCTCTTTTATCCTGTCCTCTCTCCTCTTTTATCCTCTCCTCTCTCCTCTTTTATCCTCCCCTCTCCTATTTATCCTCTCTTCTTTTATCCTTTTCTCTCCCTTTTATCCTCTCCTCTTTTATCCTCCCCTCTTGTATCCTGTCCTCTCTCCTCTTTTATCCTCCTCTTTTATACTCTCCTCTTTTTATCCCCCTCTTCTTTTATCCTCTCTCTCTTTTATCCTCTCCTCTTGTATCCTCTCCTCTCTCCTCTTTTATCCTCCCCCTCTCCAATTTATCCTCTCCTCTTTATCTTTCTCTCCTCTTTTTATCTCCCCTCTTTTATCCTCCTCTTTTATCCTCTCTCTTATCTGTCCTCCTCTCCTCTTTTATCCTCCCCTCTTTTATCCTCCCCTCTTTTATCCTCCTCTTTTATCTCTCCCCTCTCTCCTCTTTTATCCTCTCTTTTATCTGTCCTCTCTCCTTTTATCCTCCTCTTTTATCCTCTCTCTTTTATCCTCTCCTCTTTTATCCTCTCCTCTTTTATCCTCCCCTCTCTCCTCTCTTTTATCCTCCCCTCTTTTATCCTCTCCTCTTTTATCCTCTCCTCTTTTTATCCTCTCCTCTCTCCTCTTTTATCCTCTCCTCTTTTATCCCTCCGTCTTTTGTTCTCTCTTTTATCCTCTCATCTCCTCTTTTCCTCTCCTCTCTCCTCTTTATCCTCTCTTCTTTTATCCTCTCCTCTTTTATCCTCTCCTCTTGTATCCTCTCCTATCTCTCTTTTATCACTCTCCTCTTTTATCCTTTTCTCTCATCTTTTATCCTCTCCTCTTTTTGTATCCTCTCCTATTATATCCTCTCATCTTTTTGATCCTCTCCTCTTTGTTTATCCTGTCCTCTCATCGTCTTTTATCCTCTCCTCTTTTGTCATCATCTCTCCTCTTTTATCCTCTCCTCTTTTATCCTCTCCTCTCTCCTCTTTTATCCTCCCTCCTCTATTTATCCTCTCTTCTTTTATCCTTTTCTCTCCACTTTTTATCCTCTCCTCTTTTTATCCTCTCCCTCTTGTATCCTGTCCTCTCTCATCTTTTATCCTCCTCTTTTATATCCTCATCCTCTTTTATCCCCTCCTCTTCTTTTATCCTCTCCTCTTTTATCCTCTCCTCTTGTATCCTCTCCTCTCTCCTCTTTATCCTCCCCTCTCAATTTATCCTCTCCTCTCCTTTTCTCTCCTCTTTTATCCTCCCCTCTTTTTATCCTCTCCTCTTTTTATCCTCTTTTTATCCTCTCCTCTTTTATTATCATCTCTCCTCTTTTATCCTCCCTCTTTTATCCTCCTCTTTTATCCTCTCCTCTTTTATCCTCCTCTTTTATCCTCCTCTATTTATCCTCCTCTTTTATTTTCTCCTCTTTTATCTGTCCTCTCATCTTTTATCCTCTCCTCTTGTATCCTGTCCTCTCTCCTCTTTTATCCTCCTCTTTTATCCTCTCCTCTCTCCTCTTTTATCCTCCCCTCTTCTATTTATCCTCTCTTCTTTTATCCTTTTCTCTCCACTTTATCCTCTCCTCTTTTATCTCCTTTATCCTGTCCTCTCTCCTCTTTTATCCTCCTCTTTATACTCTCCTCTTTTATCCCCCCCCTCTTCTTTTATCTTCCTCTTTTATCCTCTCCTCTTGTATCCTCTCCTCTCTCCTCTTTTATCCTCTCTGTCAATTTTTCCTCTTATATCCTTTTCTCTCCTCTTTTATCCTCCCTCTTTTATCCTCCTCTTTTATCCTCTCCTCTTTTATCCTGTCCTCTCTCTCTTTTATCCCATCTCCTCTCCCTCTTTTATCCTCCTCTTTTATCCTCCCCTCTCACCTCTTTTATCCTCTCCTCTTGTATCCTGTCCTCTCTCCTCTCTTATCCTCCTCTTTTATCCTCTCCTCTTTTATCCTCTCCTCTTTTATCCTCTCCTCTTTTATCCTCCCCTCTCCTATTTATCCTATCCTCTTTTATCCTCCCCTCTTTCCTTTATCTCTCCTCTTTTATCCTCTCTTTTTATCTCCCTCTCTCCTCTTTTAGCCTCTCCTCTTTTATCCCCCTCGTCTTTTTCTCTCTCCTCTTTTATCCTCTCCTCTTGTATCCTCTCCTCTTTTATCCCCCCCTCTTCTTTTATCCTCTCCTCTTGTATCCTCTCCTCTCTCCTCTTTTATCCTTTTCTCTCCTCTTTTATCCTCCCCTCTTTTATCCTCCCCTCTTTTATCCTGTCCTCTATCCTCTTTTATCCTCTCCTCTTTTATCCTGTCCTCTCTCCTCTTTTATCCTCTCCTCTTTTATCCTGTCCTCTCTCCTCTTTTATCCTCTCCTCTCTCCTCTTTTATCCTCCCCTCTCCTATTTATCCTCTCTTCTTTTATCCTTTTCTCTCCTCTTTTATCCTCCCCTCTTTTATCCTCCCCTCTTGTATCCTGTCCTCTCTCCTCTTTTATCCTCCTCTTTTATCCTCTCCTCTTTTATCCCCCCTCTTCTTTTATCCTCTCCTCTTTTATCCTCTCCTCTTGTATCCTCTCCTCTCTCCTCTTTTATCCTCCCCTCTCCAATTTATCCTCTCCTCTTTTATCCTTTTCTCTCCTCTTTTATCCTCCCTCTTTTATCCTCCCCTCTTTTATCCTCTTTTATCCTCTCCTCTTTTATCCTGTCCTCTCTCCTCTTTTATCCTCCCCTCTTTTATCCTCCTCTTTTATCCTCTCCTCTTTTATCCTCCTCTTTTATCCTCCCCTCTCCTATTTATCCTGTCCTCTTTTATCTCTCCTCTTTTTCCTATCCTCTCCTCTTTTATATTTTCTCTCCCTTTTATCCTCCTCTTTTATCCTCCTCTCTCTTTTATCCTCTCCTCTTGTATCCTGTCCTCTCTCCTCTCTTATCCTCCTCTTTTATCCTCTCCTCTTTTATCCTCTCCTCTTTTATCCTCTTTTATCCTCTCTCCTATTTATCCTATCCTCTTTTATCCTCCCTCTATTCCCTTTATCTCCCTCTTTATCTCTCCTCTTTTATCCTCCCCTCTTTTATCCTCCTCGTTTATCCTCTCCTCTTTTATCCCCCTCTTCTTTTATCCTCTCCTCTTTTATCCTCTCCTCTTGTATCCTGTCCTCTCTCCTCTTTTATCCTCCTCTTTTATCCTCTCCTCTTTTATCCTCTCCTCTTGTATCCTCTCCTCTCTCCTCTTTTATCCTCTCCTCTTTTATCCTCCTCTTTTATCCTCTCCTCTTTTATCCTCCCTATTTATCCTCCACTTTTATCCTCTCCTCTTTTATCCTGTCCTCTATCGTCTTTTATCCTCTCCTCTTTTATCCTGTCCTCTCTCCTCTTTATCCTCTCCTCTTTTATCCTCTCCTCTCTCCTCTTTTATCCTCCCTCTCCTATTTATCCTCTCTTCTTTATCCTTTTCTCTCCACTTTTATCCTCTCCTCTTTTATCCTCCTCTTGTATCCTGTCCTCTCTCCTCTTTTATCCTCCTCTTTATACTCTCCTCTTTTATCCCCCTCTTCTTTTATCTCTCCTCTTTATCCTCTCCTCTTTATCCTCTCCTCTCTCCTCTTTTATCCTCCCTCTCAATTTATCCTCTCCTCTTATATCCTTTTCTCTCCTCTTTATCCTCCCCTCTTTTATCCTCCCCTCTTTTATCCTCCTCTTTTATCCTCTCCTCTTTTATCCTGCCCTCTCTCCTCTTTTATCCTCCCTCTTTTATCCTTTATCCTCTCCTCTTTTATCTCCTCTTTTATCCTCCCCTCTTTTATCCTCCTCTTTTATCCTCTCCTCTTTTATCCTGTCTCCTCTTTTTATCCTCTCCTCTTTTATCCTCCTCTTTTATCCTCCCTCTCCTCTTTTATCCTCCTCTTGTATCCTGTCCTCTCTCCTCTCTTATCCTCCTCTTTTATCTCTTTTATCCTCTCCTCTTTTATCCTCTCCTCTTTTATCTCCCCTCTCTTTTATCCTATCCTCTTTATCCTCCCTCTATTCCTTTATCCTCTCTCTTTTATCCTCTCCTCTTTTATCCTCTCCTCTCTCCTCTTTTATCCTCTCCCTCTTTTATCCCCCTCCTTTATTTCTTTTATCCTCTCCTCTTGTATCCTCCTCTCACCTCTTTTATCCCCCCTCTTCTTTTATCCTCTCCTCTTTTATCCTCTCCTCTTGTATCCTCTCCTCTCTCCTCTTTTATTCTCTCCTCTCTTGTATCTTTTATTCTCCTCTCTCCTCTATTTATCCTCCTCTTTTATCCTCTCCTCTTTTATCCTCTCTCCTCTTTTATCCTCTCCTCTTTTATCCTGTCCTCTCCTTTTTATCCTCTCCTCTTTTATCCTCTCCTCTCTCCTCTTTTATCCTCCTCTCCTATTTATCCTCTTCTTTTATCCTTTTCTCTCCACTTTTATCCTCTCCTCTTTTATCCTCCCCTCTTGTATCTCTCCTCTCTCCTTTTTATCCTCCTCTTTTATACTCTCCTCTTTTATCCCCCCTCTTTTATCCTCTCCTCTTTTATCCTCTCTTGTATCCTCTCCTCTCTCCTCTTTTATCCTCCCTCTCCAATTTATCCTCTCTCCTTTTCTCTCCTCTTTTTATCCCTCTTTTATCCTCCTCTTTTATCCTCCTCTTTTATCTCTCTCCTCTTTTATCCTGCCCTCTCTCCTCTTTTATCTCTCCTCTTTTTATCTCCTCTTTTATCCTCTCTCTTTTATCCTCTCTTTTCTCTCCCCTCTTTATCCTCCTCTTGTATCCTGTCCTCTCTCCTCTTTTATCCTCCCCTCTTTTATCCTCGTTTATCCTCTCCTCTTTTATCCTCCTCTTCTATCCTCCTCTCCTCTTTTATCCTCTCCTCTTGTATCCTGTCCTCTCTCCTCTTTTATCCTCCTCTTTTATCCTCTCCTCTTTTATCCTCTCCTCTCTCCTCTTTTATCCTCTCCTCTCTCCTCTTTTATCCTCCCCTCTCCTATTTATCCTCTCTTCTTTTATCCTTTTCTCTCCTCTTTTATCCTCTCCTCTTTTATCCTCCTCTCCTCTTTTATCCTCTCCTCTTGTATCCTGTCCTCTCACCTCTTTTATCCTCTCCTCTTGTATCCTGTCCTCTCTCCTCTTTTATCCTCTCCTCTTGTATCCTGTCCTCTCTCCTCTTTTATCCTCTCCTCTTGTATCCTCTCCTCTCTCCTCTTTTATCCTCTCCTCTTGTATCCTGTCCTCTCTCCTCTTTTATCCTCCTCTTTTATCCTCTCCTCTTTTATCCCCCCTCTTCTTTTTATCCACTCCTCTTTTATCCTCTCCTCTTTTATCCTCCCCTCTCCAATTTATCCTCTCCTCTTTTATCCTTTTCTCTCCTCTTTTATCCTCGCCTCTTTTATCCTCCCCTCTTTTATCCTCCTCTTTTATCCTCTCCTCTTTTATCCTGTCCTCTATCCTCTTTTATCCTCTCCTCTTTTATCCTGTCCTCTCTCCTCTTTTATCCTCTCCTCTCTCCTCTTTTATCCTCCCCTCTCCTATTTATCCTCTCTTCTTTTATCCTTTTCTCTCCACTTTTATCCTCTCCTCTTTTATCCTCCCGTCTCTTCTTTTATCCTCTCCTCTTGTATCCTGTCCTCTCTCCTCTTTTATCCTCTCCTCTTTTATCCTGTCCTCTCACCTCTTTTATCTTCCTCTTTTATCCTCTCCTCTTTTATCCCCCCCTCTTCTTTTATCCTCTCCTCTTTTATCCTCTCCTCTTTTTATCCTCTCTCCTCTTTATCCTCCTCTTTTATCCTCTCCTCTTTTATCCTCTCCTCTTTTATCTCTCCTCTTTTATCCTCCCCTCTCTTTTATCCTCTCCTCTTTTATATCCTCTCCTCTTTTATCTCTCCTCTTTATCCTCTCCTCTCTCCTCTTTTATCCTCTCCTCTTTTATCCTCTGCGTCTTTTATCCTCTCCTCTTTTATCTCTCTCTTGTCCTCTCCTCTTTTATCCCCCCTCTCTCCTCTCCTCTTTTATCCTCTCCTCTTGTATCCTCTCCTCTCTCCTCTTTTATCCTCTCCTCTTTATCCTCTCCTCTTTTATCCTCTCCTCTCTCCTCTTTTATCCTCTCCTCTTTTATCCTGTCCTCTATCATCTTTTATCTCTCCTCTTTTTATCCTCTCTCTTTTATCCTCTCCTCTTTTATCCTCTCCCCTCCTCTTTTTATCTCTCTCCTCTTTTATCCTCTCTTCTTTTATCCTTTTCTCTCCTTTTATCCTCTCTCTTTTATCCTCCCCTCTTTATCCTCTCCTCTTTTATCCTCTCCTCCCTCTTCTTTTATCCTCTCCTCTTTTATCCCTTTCTCCTCTCTCCTCTTTTATCCTCTCCTCTCCTTTTATCCTGTCCTCTCTTTATCCTCTTTTATCCTCTCCTCTTTTATCCTCCTCTTTTATCCTCTCCTCTTTTATCCTGTCCTCTCTCCTCTTTTATCTTTTATCCTCTCCTCTTTTATCCTCCTCTTTTATCCTCCTCTTTTATCCTCCTCTTTTATCCTCTCCTCTTTTATCCTGTTTCTCTCCTCTTTTATCCTCCTCTTTTATCCTCTCCTCTTTTATCCTCTCTCCTCTCTCCTCTTTTATCCTCTCCTCTCTCTCTCTTCTCTTATCCTCCTCTTTTATCCTCTCTTTTATCTCTCCTCTTTTATCCTCTCCTCTTTTATCCTCCCCTCTCCTCTTTTATCCTCTCCTCTTTTATCTCCTCTCTTCCTTTATCTCTCCTCTTTTATCCTCTCCTCTTTTATCCTCTCCTCTCTCCTCTTTTATCCTCTCCTCTCTCCTCTTTATCCTCTCCTCTTTTATCTCTCCTCTCCTCTTTTATCCCCCTCTTCTTTTATCCTCTCCTCTTTTATCCTCTCCTCTTTATCCTCTCCTCTCTCCTCTTTTATCCTCTCCTCTATCCTTTTCTCTCCTCTTTTATTCTCTCTTTTATCCTCTCCTCCTCTTTTATCCTCTCCTCTTTTATTGTCCTCTATCGTCTTTTATCCTCTCCTCTCTCCTCTTTTATCCTCCCTCTCCTTTTATCCTCTCTTCTTTTATCCTTTTCTCTCCTTTTATCCTCTCCTCTTTTATCCTCCCTCTTGTATCCCTCTTCTCCTCTTTTATCCTCTCTTTTATACTCTCCTCTTTTATCCCCCCTCTTTTTTATCCTCTCCTCTTTTATCCTCTCCTCTTGTATCTCTCCTCTCTCCTCTTTTATCCTCCCCTCTCCAATTTATCCTCTCCTCTTTATCCTTTTCTCTCCTCTTTTATCTCTCCCTCTTTTATCCTCCTCTTTTATCCTCTCCTCTTTTATCCTCTCCTCTTTTATCCTCCTCTTTTATCCTCTCTTTTATCCTCCCCTTTTATCCTCCTTTTATCCTCTCCTCTTTTATCCTCCTCTTTTATCCTCCCCTCTTTTTATCCTCCTCTTTTATCCTCTCCTCTCTCCTCTTTTATCCCTCTTTTATCCTCCTCTTTTATCCTCTCCTCTTTTATCCTCTCCTCTTGTATCCTCTCCTCTCTCCTCTTTTATCCTCCCCTCTCCTATTTATCCTCTCCTCTTTTATCCTTTTCTCTCTTTTATCCTCTCCTCTTTTATCCTCTCCTCTCTCCTCTTTTATCCTCCCCTCTCCTATTTATCCTCTCTTCTTTTATCCTTTTCTCTCCACTTTTATCCTCTCCTCTTTTATCCTCCCCTCTCTTCTTTTATCCTCTCCTCTTGTATCCTGTCCTCTCTCCTCTTTTATCCTCTCCTCTTTTATCCTGTCCTCTCACCTCTTTTATCCTCTCCTCTTGTATCCTGTCCTCTCTCCTCTTTTATCCTCTCCTCTTGTATCCTGTCCTCTCTCCTCTTTTATCCTCTCCTCTTGTATCCTCTCCTCTCTCCTCTTTTATCCTCTCCTCTTGTATCCTGTCCTCTCTCCTCTTTTATCCCCTCCTCTTTTATCCTCTCCTCTTTTAGCCTCTCTTCTCTTCTTTTATCCTCTCCTCTTTTATCCTCTCCTCTTTTATCCTCTCCTCTCTCCTCTTTTATCCTCTCTCTTTTATCCTCTCCTCTTTTATCCTTTTTCTCTCCTCTTTTATTCTCCCCTCTTTTATCCTCCTCTTTTATCCTCTCCTCTTTTTCTGTCCTCTATCCTCTTTTATCCTTCTCTCTCTTTTATCCTCTCCTCTTTTATCCTCTCCTCTCTCCTCTTTTATCCTCCCCTCTCCTATTTATCCTCTCTTCTTTTATCCTTTTCTCTCCTCTTTTATCCTCTCCTCTTTTATCCTCCTCTCTTCTTTTATCCTCTCCTCTTGTATCCTGTCCTCTCTCCTCTTTTATCCTCTCCTCTTTTATCCTGTCCTCTCACCTCTTTTATCCTCTACTCTTGTATCCTGTCCTCTCTCCTCTTTTATCCTCTCCTCTTGTATCCTGTCCTCTCTCCTCTTTTATCCTTCCTCTCTCCTCTTTTATCCTCTTCTTGTATCCTCCTCCTCTTTTATCCTCCTCTTCCTCTTTTATCCTCTCCTCTTTTATCCTCTCCTCTTTTATCCTCTCTCTCTCCTCTTTTATCCTCCCCTCTCCTTTATCCTCTCCTCTTTTATCCTCTCCTCTTTTATCCTCTCCTCTCTCCTCTTTTATCCTCTCCTCTTTTATCCTCTCCTCTCTTTTATCCTCTCCTCTTTTATCCTCCCTCTTCCTTTTATCTCTCCTCTTTTATCCTCTCCTCTTTTATCCTCTCTCCTCTTTTATCCTCTCCTCTTTTATCCTGTCCTCTCTCTCTTTTATCCTCTCCTCTTTTATCCTGTCTCTCTCCTCTTTTATCCCTCCTCTTCTTTTGTCCTCTCCTCTTTTATCCTCTCCTCTTGTATCCTCTCCTCTCTCCTCTTTTATCCTCCCCTCTCCTCTTTATCCTCTCCTCTTTTATCCTCCTCTTTTTTCTCTCCTCTTTTATCCCCCCTCTTTTATCCTCTCCTCTTTTATCCTCTCCTCTTTTATCCTCTCTCTCTCCTCTTTTATCCTCCCCTCTCAATTTATCCTCTCCTTTTATCTTTCTCTCCTCTTTTATCCTCTCCTCTTTTATCCTCCCCTCTTTTATCTTCTCCTCTTTTATCCTCTCCTCTCTCTCTTTTATCTCTCCTCCCTCCTCTTTTATCCTCTCCTCTCCTCCCCTCTTTTATCCTCCCTTTTATCCTCTCCTCTTTTATCCTCCTCTCTCTCTTTTATCCCTCCTCTTTTTTCCTCCCTCTTTTAACCTCCTCTTTTATCCTCCCCTCTCTTCTTTTATCCTCTCCTCTTGTATCCTGTCCTCTCTCCTCTTTTATCCTCTCCTCTTTTATCCTGTCCTCTCTCCTCTTTTATCCTCTCCTCTTGTATCCTGTCCTCTCTCCTCTTTTATCCTCTCCTCTTGTATCCTGTCCTCTCTCCTCTTTTATCCTCTCCTCTTGTATCCTCTCCTCTCTCCTCTTTTATCCTCTCCTCTTCTTTCTGTATCCTCTCCTCTTTTATCCTCTCCTCTTGTATCCTCTCCTCTCTCCTCTTTTATCCTCTCCTCTTGTATCCTGTCCTCTCTCCTCTTTTATCCTCCCTCTGTATCTTTTATCCCCCTCTCTTTTATCCTCTCCTCTTTTATTCTCTCCTCTTTTATCCTCTCCTCTCTCTTTTATTCTCCTCTTTTATCCTCTCCTCTCTCCTCTTTTATCCTCTCCTCTTCTCTTTTATCCTCTCCTCTCTCCTCTTTTATCCTCTCCTCTTGTATCCTCTCCTCTCTCCTCTTTTATCGTCCCCTCTCTTTTATCCTCCCCTCTCTTTTATCCTCTCCTCTTTTATCCTCTCCTCTTTTATCCTCTCCTCTTTTATCCTCCCCTCTCTTCTTTTATCCTCTCCTCTTTTATCCTCTCCTCTCTCCTCTTTTATCCTCTCCTCTCTCCTCTTTTATCCTTTCCTCTCCTCTTTTATTCTCTCCTCTTTTATCCTCTCCTCTCTCCTCTTTTATCCTCTCCTCTCCTCTTTTATTCTCTCTTTTGTCCTCTCCTCTCCTCTTTTATCCTCTCCTCTTTTATCCTCTCCTCTTGTATCCCCCTCTCTTCTTTTATCCTCTCCTCTTTCCTGTCCTTCTCCTCTTTTATCCTCTCCTCTTTTATCCTGTCCTCTCTCCTCTTTTATGCTCTCCTCTTGTATCCTCCCTCTCTCCTCTTTTATCCTCCCCTCTTTTATCCTCTCCTCTCTCCTCTTTATCCTCCTCTTTTATCCTCTCCTCTTTTATCTTTTTTTATCCTCTCCTCTTTATCCTCTCTCTTTCCTCTCTCTCTCTTTTATCTCTCTCCTCTTTTATCCTCTCCTCTCTCCTCTTTTATCCTCCCCTCTTTTATCCTCCTCTTTTATCCTCTCCTCTTTTATCCTCTCCCTCTTTTATCTCTCCTCTTTTATCCTGTCTCTCTCTTTTTATCCTCTCCTTCTCTCTCTCCTCTTTTATCCTCTCCTCTTTATCCTCCCTCTCTTCTTTTATCCTCTCCTCTTTTATCCTCCCCTCTCTCTTTATCCTCTCCTCTTTTATCCTGTCCTCTCACCTTTTATCCTCTCCTCTTGTATCCTGTCCTCTCCTCTTTTATCCTCTCCTCTTTATCCCTCTCTCTCTTTTATCCTCTCCTCTCTCCTCTTTTATCCTCTCCTCTTGTATCCTGTCCTCTATCCTCCTCCTCTTTATCTCTCCTCTTTTATCCCCCCCTCTTCTTTTATCCTCTCCTCTTTTATCCTCCCCTCTTTATCCTCTCCTCTCTTCTTTTATCCTCCCCTCTCAATTTATCCTCTCCTCTTATATCCTTTTCTCTCCTTTTTATCCTCCTCTTTTTATCCTCTCCTCTTTTATCCTCTCTCTTTTATCCTGTCCTCTCCTCTTTTATCCTCCCCTCTTTATCCTCCTCTCTTTTATCCTCCTCTTTTATCCTCCTCTTTTATCCTCCTCTTTTATCCTCTCCTCTTTTATCTCTCCTCTTTTATCCTCTCCTCTTTTATCCTCCTCTTTTATCCTCCTCTTTTATCCTCTCCCTCTTTCTTTATCTCTCCTCTTGTATCCTGTCCTCTCTCTCTTTTATCCTCTCCTCTTTTATCCTGTCCTCTCCTCTTTTATCCTCCTCTTTTATCCTCTCCTTTTATCCTCTCCTCTCTCCTCTTTTATCCTCTCCTCTTGTATTTCTCTCCTCTTTTATCCTCTCCTCTTTTATCCTCTCCTCTCTCCTCTTTATCCTCCTCTTTTATCCTCTCCTCTTTATCCTCTCCTCTCTCCTCTTTTATCCTCTCCTCTTTATCCTGTCCCTCTCCTCTTTTATCCTCCTCTTTATCCTCTCCTCTTTTATCCTCTCCTCTTTTATCTGTCCTCTCTCCTCTTTTATCCTCTCCTCTTTATCCTCTCTCTCTCCTCTTTTATCCTCTCCTCTTGTATCCTGTCCTCTCTCTCTCTCCTCTCTTTTATCCTCTCCTCTTCTTCTTTATCTCTCCTCTTTTATCCTCCTCTTGTATCCTGTCCTCTCTCCTCTTTTATCTCTCCTCTTTTATCCCCCTCTTCTTTTATCTCTCCTCTTTTATCCTCTCCTCTTTTATCCTCTCTCTCCTCTTTTATCCTCTCTTCTTTTATCCTCTCCTCTCTCCTCTTTTATCCTCTCCTCTTTATCCTCTCTCCTCTTTTATCCTCTCCTCTTTTATCCTCTCCTCTCTCTCCTCTTTTATCCTCTCCTCTTGTATCCTCTCCTCTCTCCTCTTTTTTCCTCTCCTCTTTTATCCTCCCCTCTCTTTTATCCTCTCCTCTTTTATCCTCTCCTCTTTTATCCTCCCCTCTCTTCTTTATCCTTTCCTCTTTTATCCTCTCCTCTTTTATCCTCTCTTCTTTTATCCTCTCCTCTTTTATCCTCCTCTTTTATCCTCTCCTCTTTATCCTGTCCTCTCACCTCTTTTATCCTCTCCTCTTGTATCCTGTCCTCTCTCCTCTTTTATCCTCTCCTCTTGTATCCTGTCCTCTCTCCTCTTTTATCCTCTCCTCTTGTATCCTCTCCTCTCCTCTTTTATCCTCTCCTCTTGTATCCTGTCCTCTCTCCTCTTTTATCCTCTCCTCTTTTATCCCCCCCTCTTCTTTTATCCTCTCTCTATCCTCTTGTATCCTCTCCTCTCTCCTCTTTTATCCCCCCTCTCCTCTTTTATCCTCTCCTCTTTTATCCTCCCCTCTTTTATCCTCTCTCTTTATCCTCCTTTTTATCCTCTCCTCTTTTATCCTGTCCTCTATCCTCTTTTATCCTCTCCTCTTTTTATCCTGTCCTCTCTCCTCTTTTATCCTCTCCTCTTTTATCCTCTCCTCTCTCCTCTTTTATCCTCCCTCTCCTATTTATCTCTTTTCTTTTATCCTTTTCTCTCCACTTTTATCCTCTCCTCTTTTTATCCTCTCTCTTCTTTTATCCTCTCCTCTTTATCCTGTCCTCTCACCTCTCTCCTCTTGTATCTTGTCCTCTCTCCTCTTTTATTCTCTCCTCTCTCCTCTTTTATCCTCTCCTCTCTCCTCTTTTATCCTCTCCTCTTGTATCCTGTCCTCTCTCCTCTTTTATCCTCCTCTTTTATCCTCTCCTCTTTTATCCTCTCCTCTTGTATCCTCTCCTCTCTCCTCTTTTATCCTCCCCTCTCCAATTTATCCTCTCCTCTTTTATCCTTTCTCTCCTCTTTTATCCTCCCCTCTTTTATCCTCTTTTATCCTCTCCTCTTTTATCCTGTCCTCTCTCCTCTTTTATCCTCTCCTCTTTTATCCTCCTCTTTTATCCTCTCCTCTTGTATCCTGTCCTCTCTCCTCTTTTATCCTCCCCTCTTTTATCCTGTCCTCTCTCCTCTTTTATCCTCCCTCTTTTTCCTCCTCTTTTATCTCCTCTTTTATCCTCTCCTCTTTTATCCTCTCTCTCTTTTATCCCTCTCCTCTTTTATCCTCTCCTCTTTTATCCTGTCCTCTCTCCTCTTTTATCCTCTCCTCTTTTATCTCTCCTCTTTATCCTCTCTCTCCTCTTTTATCTCTCCTCTTGTATCCTCTCCTCTCTCCTCTTTTATCCTCCCTCTTCTATCCTGTCTCTCTCCTCTTTTATCCTCCTCTTTTATCCTCTCCTCTTTTATCTCTCCTTTCTCCTCTTTTATCCTCTCCTCTTTTATCCTGTCCTCTCTCCTCTTTTATCCTCCTCTCTCTCCTCTTTTATCCCCCTCTTCTTTTATCTCTCCTCTTTTATCCTCTCCTCTTATTCTCCTCTCTCCTCTTTTATCCTCTCCTCTTTTATCCTCTCCTCTTTTATCCTCTCCTCTTTTTTCCTCTCCTCTTTTATCCTCTCCTCTCTCCTCTTTTATCCTCTCCTCTTTTATTCTCTCCTCTTTTATCCTCTCCTCTTTTATCCTCCTCTCTTTTATCCTCCTCTCTCCTCTTTTATCCTCCTCTCTCTTTTATCCTCTCCTCTTTTATCCTCTCCTCTCTCCTCTTTTATCCTCTCCTCTTTTATCCTCTCCTCTCTCCTCTTTTATCCTCTCCTCTTTTATCCTCTCCTCTTTTATCCTCTCTCTTTTATCCTCTCCTCTTTTATCCCTCTCCTCTTTTATCCTCTCCTCTTTTATCCTCCCCTCTTTTTATCCTCTCTTATCCTCTCCTCTTTTATCCTCTCCTCCAATTTATCCTCTCCTCTTTTATCCTTTCTCCTCTTTTATCCTCTCCTCTTTTATCCTCTCCTCTCCTCTTTTATCTCCCCTCTTTTATCCTCCTCTTTTATCCTCTCCTCTTTTATCCTCTCCTCTTTTATCCCTCTCCTCTTTTATCCTCTCCTCTTTTATCCTCCTCTTCTTTTATCCTCTCTCTCTTTTATCCCCTCTTTTATCCTCTCCTCTTTTATCCTGTCCTCTCTCCTCTTTTATCCTCTCCTCTTGTATCTCCTCTTTATCCTCTCCTCTTTTATCCTCTCCTCTTTTATCCTCTCCTCTTTTATCCTCCCCTCTCCTATTTATCCTCTCCTCTTTTATCCTTTTCTCTCCTCTTTTATCCTCTCCTCTTTTATCCTCCCCTCTCTTCTTTTATCCTTTTCTCTCCACTTTTATCCTCTCCTCTTTTATCCTCCCCTCTCTTCTTTTATTCTCTCCTCTTGTATCCTGTCCTCTCTCCTCTTTTATCCTCTCCTCTTTTATCCTGTCCTCTCTCCTCTTTTATCCTCTCCTCTTGTATCCTGTCCTCTCTCCTCTTTTATCCTCTCCTCTTGTATCTTGTCCTCTCTCCTCTTTTATCCTCCCCTCTTTTATCCCCTCTCCTCTTTTATCCTCTCCTCTTTTATCCTGTCCTCTCTCCTCTTTTATCCTCCTCTTTTATCCTCTCCTCTTTTATCCTCTCCTCTCTCCTCTTGTATCCTCTCCTCTCTCCTCTTTTATCCTCTCCTCTCCTATTTATCCTCTCCTCTTTTATCCTCCTCTTTATCCTCTCCTCTTTTATCCTGTCCTCTCCTCTTTTATCTCTCTCTTTTATCCTCTCCTCTCTCCTCTTTTATCCTCTCCTCTTTTATCCCTCCTCTCTCCTCTTTATCCTCTCCTCTTTTATCCTCTCCTCTCTCCTCTTTTATCCTCCCCCTCTTTTATCCTCCTCTTTTATCCTTTTCTCCTTTTATCCTCTCCTCTTTTATCCTCCCTCTCTCTTCTTTTATCCTCTCCTCTTTATCCTCTCCTCTCTCCTCTTTTATCCCTCCTCTTTTATCCTCTCCTCTTTTATCCTCTTCTTTTATCCTCTCCTCTTTTATCCTCCCCTCCTCTCCTTTATCCTCTCCTCTTTTATCCTCTCCTCTTTTATCTCTCTTTTATCCTCTCCTCTTTATCCTCTCTCTCTTTTATCCTCTCCTCTTTTATCCTTCCTCTCCTCTTTTATCCCTCTTGTATCCTGTCCTCTCTCCTCTTTTATCCTCTCCTCTTTTATCCTCCCTCTCCTCTTTTATCCTCTCTCTTTATCCTCTCCTCTCTCCTCTTTTATCCTCTCCTCTTGTTTATCCTCTCTCCTCTCTTATCCTCCTCTTTTATCCTCTCCTCTTTATCCTGTCCTCTCTCCTCTTTTATCTTTCTCTCCTCTTTTATCCTCTCCTCTTTTATCCTCTCCTCTCTCCTCTTTTATCCTCTCCTCTTTTATTCTCTCCTCTTTTATCCTCTCCTCTCTCTTTTATCCTCTCCTCTTGTATCCTCTCCTCTCTCCTCTTTTATCCTCTCCTCTTCTCTTTTATCCTCTCCTCTCTCCTCTTTTATCCTCCCCTCTTTTATCCTCTCCTCTCTCCTCTTTTATCCTCTCCTCTTTTATCCTCTCTTCTTTTATCCTCTCCTCTTTATCCTCCTCTCTTTTTTCCTCCTCTTTTATCCTCTCCTCTTTTATCCCCCTCTTCTTTTATCTCTCCTCTTTTATCCTCCTCTCTTTTTATCCTCTCCTCTTTTATCCCCCCTCTTTTATCCTCTCCTCTTTTATCCTCCTCTCTCTTCCTTTATCCTCTCCTCTTTTATCCTCTCCTCTTTTATCCTCTCTTTTTATCCTCTCCTCTTTTATTCCTTATCTTTTATCCTCCTCTTTTATCCTCTCCTCTTTTACCCTCCTCTTTTATCCCCTCTTTAACCTCCTCTTTTATCCTCTCCTCTTTTATCCTCCTCCTCTTTTATCCTCTCCTCTTTTATCCTCTCCTCTTGTCCTCTCTCTTTTATCCTCTCCTCTTTTATCCTCTCTCTTTTATCCTCCCTCTTTTATCCTCTCCTCTTATCCTATCCTCTCCTCTTTTATCCTCTCCTCTTTATCTGTCCTCTCTCCTCTTTTATCCTCTCCTCTTTTATCCTCCTCTTTTATCCTCTCCTCTTTTATCCTCTCCTCTCTCCTCTTTATCCTCCCTCTATTTATCCTCTCCTCTTTTATCTCTTTTATCTCTCCTCTTTTATCCTCTCCTCTTTTATCCCTCCTCTCCTCTTTTTATCCTCCTCTTTTATCCTCTCTCTTTTATCCCTTTTATCTCCTCTTTTATCCTCCCCTCTCTCTTTTATCCTCTCCTCTTTATCCTGTCCTCTCTCCTCTTTTATCCTCTCCTCTTTTATCCTGTCCTCTCCTCTTTTATCCTCTCCTCTTGTATCCTGTCTCTCTCCTCTTTTATCCTCTCCTCTTGTATCCTCCTCCTCTCTTTTATCCCTCTCTTTATCCTCTCTCCTCTTTTATCCTCTCCTCTTTATCCTCTCCTCTCTCCTCTTTTATCCTCTCTCTTTTATCCTGTCCTCTCTCCTCTTTTATCCTCCTCTTTTATCTCTCTTTTATCCCCCTCTCTCTTTTATCCTCTCCTCTTTTATCCTCTCCTCTTGTATCCTCTCTCTCTCCTCTTTTATCCTCCCCTCTTTTATCCTCTCCTCTTTTATCCTTTTCTCTCCTCTTTATCCTCTCCTCTTTTATCCTCCTCCTCTTTTATCCTCTCCTCTTTTATCCTCTCCTCTTTTTTATCCTCTCCTTTTATCCTCCCTCTTTATCCTCTCTTTTATCCTCCTCTTTTATCCTCCTCCCCTCTCCTCTTTATCCTCTCTCCTCTTTTATCCTCCCTCTTTTATCCTCCTCTTTTATCCTCTCCTCTTTTATCCTCCCCTCTCTTCTTTATCCTCTCCTCTTTTATCCTCTCCTCTTTTATCCTCCCCTCTTTTATCCTCTCTTATTTTATCCTCTCCTCTCTCCTCTTTTATCCTCTCCTCTTGTATCCTGTCCTCTCTCCTCTTTTATCCTCTCCTCTTTTATCCCGCCTCTTCTTTTATCCTCTCCTCTTTTATCCTCTCCTCTTTTATCCTCTCCTCTTTATCCTCCCCTCACTTCCTTTATCCTCTCCTCTTTTATCCTTTTCTCTCCTCTTTTACCCTCTCCTCTTTTATCCTCTCCTCTCCCCCTCTTCTTTTATCCTCTCCCTTTTATCTCTCCTCTTTATCCTCTCCTCTCTCCTCTTTTATCCTCTCCCTCTCCTCTTTTATCCTCTCCTCTTTTATCCTCCCCTCTCTCCTCTTTTATCCTCTCCTCTCCTCTTTTATCCTCTCCTCTCTCCTCTTTTATCCTCTCCTCTTGTATCCTCTCCTCTCTCCTCTTTTTTCCTCTCCTCTTTTATCCTCCCCTCTCTTTTATCCTCTCCTCTTTTATCCTCTCCTCTTTTATCCTCTCCTCTTTTATCCTTCCCTCTCTTCTTTATCCTTTCCTCTTTTATCCTCTTCTTTTATCCTCTCTTTTATCCTCTCCTCTTTTATCCTTCCCTCTTTTATCCTCTCTTATGTTATCCTCTTCTCTCTCCTCTTTTATCCTGTCCCCTCTCTTCTTTTATCCTCTCCTCTTGTATCCTGTCCTCTCTCCTCTTTTATCCTCTCCTCTTTTATCCTGTCCTCTCTCCTCTTTTATCCTCTACTCTTGTATCCTGTCCTCTCTCCTCTTTTATCCTCCCCTCTTTTATCCTCCTCGTTGATCCTCTCCTCTTTCATCCCCCCCTTCTTTTATCCTCTCCTCTTTTATCCTCTCCTCTTTATCCTCTCCTCTCTCCTCTTTTATCCTCCCCTCTCCAATTTATCTCTCCTCTTTATCCCTCTCCTCTTTTATCCTCCCTCTTTTATCCTCCTCTCTCCTCTTTTATCCTCCTCTCCTCTTTTATCCTCTCTCCTCTTTTATCCTCCTCTTTTCTCCTCTCCTCTTGTATCCTTTTATCCTCCCTCTCCTCTTTTATCCTCTCCTCTTTTATCCTGTTATCCTCTCCTCTTTTATCCTCCCCTCTTTTATCCTCCTCTTTTATCCTCTCCTCTTTTATCCTCCTCTTTTATCCTCTCCTCTTTTATCCTTCTCTCTCCTCTTTTATCCTCTCCTCTTTTATCCTCTCCTCTCTCCTCTTTTATCCTCTCCTCTTTTATCCTCTCCTCTTGTATCCTCTCCTCTCTCCTCTTTTATCCTCTCCTCTTGTATCCTGTCCTCTCTCCTCTTTTATCCTCTCCTCTTTTATCCTCCTCTTTTATCCTCTCCTCTTTTATCCTCCCCTCCTCTTTTATCCTCTCCTCTTTTATCCTGTCCTCTCTCCTCTTTTATCCTCTCCTCTTTTATCCTCCCCTCTTCTTTTATCCTCTCCTCTTTTATCCTCTCTCTTTTATCCCTCCTCTTTTATCCTCTCTCTTTTATCCCTCTCTTCTTTTATCCTCTCCTCTTTTATCCTCTCCTCTTTTTATCCTCTCTCCTCTTTTATCCTCTCCTCCTTTTATCCTTTTCTCTCCTCTTTTATCCTCTCCTCTTTTATCCTCTCCTCTTTTATCCTGTCTCTCTCTCCTCTTTTATCCTGTCCTCTCTCCTCTTTTATCCTCCCCTCTTTTATCCTCCTTTTATCCTCTCCTCTTTATCCCCTCCTCTTTTATCCTCCTCTCCTCTTTTATCCTCTCCTCTTTTATCCTTCTCTCCTCTTTTATCCTCGCCTCTTTTATCCTCCCCTCTTTTATCCTCCTCTTTTATCCTCTCTTTTATCCTGTCCTCTATCCTCTCCTCTTTTATCCTGTCCTCTCTCCTCTTTTATCCTCTCCTCTTTTTTCCTCTCCTCTTTTATCCTCTCCTCTCTCCTCTTTTTTCCTCTCCTCTTTTATCCTCTCCTCTCTCCTCTTTTATCCTCTCCTCTTTTATTCTCTCCTCTTTTATCCCTCCTCTTTTATCCTCCTCTTTTATCCTCTCCTCTTTTATCCTCCCTCTCCTTTTATCCTCTCCTCTTTTATCTCTCCTCTTTTATCCTCTCCTCTCTCTTCTTTTATCCTCTCCTCTTTTATCCTCTCCTCTCTCCTCTTTTATCCTCTCCTCTTTTATCCCCCTCTCTTTTATCCTCTCCTCTTTATCCTGTCCTCTCTCCTCCTCTCTCCTCTTTTATCCTCTCTCCTCTTTTATCCTCTCCTCTTTATCCCTCCTCTTTATCCTCTCCTCTCTCCTCTTTTATCCTCTCCTCTTTATCCTCTCCTCTCTCCTCTTTTATCCTCTCCTCTTTTATCCTCTCTCCTCTTTTATCCTCTCCTCTTTTATCCTCTCCTCTCCTCTTTTATCTCTCCTTTTATCCTGTCCTCTCTCCTCTTTTATCCTCCTCTTTTATCCTCTCCTCTTTTATCCTCTTTCTTTTATCCTGCTCCTCTTTTATCCTCTCCTCTTGTATCCTCTCCTCTCCTCTTTTATCCTCCCCTCTCCTTTTATCCTCTCCTCTTTTATCCTCTCCTCTCTCTCCTCTTTTATCCTCTCCTCTTTTATCCTCCTCTCCTCTTTTATCCTCTCCTCTTTATCCTCTCCTCTTTTATCCTCCCCTCTCCTATTTATCTCCTCTTTTATCCTTTCTCTCCTCTTTTATCCTTCCTCTTTTATCCTCCCCTCTCTTTTTATCCTCTCCTCTTTTATCCTCTCTTCTTTTATCCTCTCCTCTTTTATCCTCTCCTCTTTTATCCTCTCCTCTTTTATCTTTTCTCTCCTCTTTTATCCTCTCCTCTTTTATCCTCTCCTCTCCTCTTTTATCCTCCCTCTCTCCTCTTTTATCCTCTCCTCTTTTATCCTCTCCTCTTTTATCCTCTCCTCTCTCCTCTTTTATCCTCTCCTCTTGTATCCTCTCCTCTCTCCTCTTTTATCCTCTCCTCTTTATCCTCTCTCCTCTTTTATCTCTCCTCTTTATCCTCTCCTCTCTCCTCTTTTATCCCTCTTTTATCCTCTCTCCTCTTTATCCTCTTTTATCCTCTCCTCTTTTATCCTCCTCTTTTATCCTCTCCTCTTTTATCCTCTCCTCCTCTCTCCTCTTTTTATCCTCTCCTCTTTTATCCTCCCCTCTTTTATCCTCCTCCTCTTTTATCCTCTCCTCTTTTATCCTCTCCTCTCTCCTCTTTTATCCTCTCCTCTTGTATCCTGTCCTCTCTCCTCTTTTATCCTCTCCTCTTTTATCCTCTCCTCTCTCCTCTTTTATCCTCTCCTCTTTTATCCTCTCTTCTTTTATCTTTTCTCTCCACTTTTATCCTCTCCTCTTTTATCCCCTCTCTTCTTTTATCCTCTCCTCTTTTATCCTGTCCTCTCCTCTTTTATCCTCTCCTCTTTTATCCTGTCCTCTCTCCTCTTTTATCCTCTCCTCTTGTATTGTCCTCTCTCCTCTTTTATCCTCTCTCTCTCCTCTTTTATCCTCTCCTCTTGTATCCTCCTCTCTCCTCTTTTATCCTCCTCTTTTATCCTCTCCTCTTTTATCCCCCCTCCTCTTTTATCCTCTCCTCTTTTATCCTCTCCTCTTTATCCTCTCTCTTTTATCCTCCCCCTCTTCTTTATCCTCTCCTCTTTTATCCTCTTTTATCCTCCCTCTTTTATCCTCTCCTCTCTTTTATCTCTCCTCTTTTATCCTGTCCTCTCTCCTCTTTTATCCTCCCCTCTTTTATCCTCCTCTTTTATCCTCTCCTCTTTTATCCTCCCCTCTTTTATCCTCCTCTTTTATCCTCTCCTCTTTTATCCTGTCCTCTATCCTCTTTTATCCTCTCCTCTTTTATCCTCCTGTTTTATCCTCTCCTCTTTTATCCCCCCTCCTCTTTTATCCTCTCCTCTTTTATCCTCTCCTCTTTTATCCTCTCCTCTTGTATCCTCTCCTCTCTCCTCTTTTATCCTCCCCTCTCCTATTTATCCTCTCCTCTTTTATCCTTTTCTCTCTTTTATCCTCTCCTCTTTTATCCTCTCCTCTCTCCTCTTTTATCCTCTCCTCTTTTATCCTGTCCTCTCTCCTCTTTTATCCTCTCCTCTTTTATCCTGTCCTCTCCTCTTTTATCCTCCTCTTTTCTCTCCTCTTTATCCTCTCCTTTCTCCTCTTTTATCCTCTCCTCTTGTATCCTCTCCTTTCTCCTCTCCTCTCTTTTATCCTCTCTCCTCTTTTATCCCCCTCTCTCTCCTCTTTATCCTCTCCCTCTCCTCTTTTATCCTCTCCTCTTTTATCCTCTCCTCTCCTCTTTATCCTCTCTCCTCTTTTATCCTCTCCTCTTTTATCCTCCTCTATCCTCTTTTATCCTCTCCTCTTTTATCCTCTCCTCTTTTATCCTCCCCTCTTTTATCCTCTCTCTTTTATCCTTTCTCTCCTCTTTTATCCTCTCCTCTTTTATCCCCTTTATCCTCTCTCTTTTATCCTCTCCTCTTTATCCTCCTCTTTTATCCTCTCCTCTTTTATCCTCTTTTATCTCTCTCCTCTTTTATCCTCTCTCCTCTTTTATCCTCTCCTCTTTTATCCTCTCCTCTTTATCCTCTCCTCTTTTATCCTCCTCTTTTCCTCCCTCCTCTTTTATCCTCTCCTCTTTTATCCTCCTCTTATCCTCTCTCACCTCCTTTTATCCTCCCTCTTTTATCCCTTTTATCCTCTCTCCTCTTTTATCCTCTCCTCTCTCCTCTTTTATCCTCTCCTCTCCTCTTTTATCCCTCCTCTCCTCTTTTATCCTCTCTCTTTTATCTCTCCTCTTTTATCCTCTCCTCTCTCCTCTTTTATCCTCCTCTTTTATCCTCTCCTCTTTTATCCTCTCCTCTCTCCTCTTTTATCCTCCCTCTCTCTTTTATCCTCTCCTCTTTATATCCTCTCTCTCTCCTCTTTTATCCTCCTCCTCCTCTTTTATCCTCTCCTCTTTTTCTCCTCTTTTATCCTCTCCTCTTTATCCTCCTCTCCTTTATCCTCTCCTCTTTTATATCCTCCCTCCTCTCTTTTATCCTCTCCCTCTTTATCCTCCTCTTTATCCTCTTCCTCTTTTATCCTCTCTCTTCTTTTATCCTCTCCTCTTTTATCCTCTCCTCTTTTATCCTCTCCTCTTTTATCCTTGTCCTCTCTCTCTTTTATCTCTCTCTTTTATCCTCTCCTCTTTATCTCTTTTATCCTCTCCTCTTTTATCCTCTCCTCTTTATCCTCTCCTCTTTTATCCCCTTCTTCTCTCCTCTTTTATCCTCTCCTCCTCTCTCCTCTTTTATCCTCTCTCTCTCCTCTTTTATCCTCTCCTCTTTTATCCCTCCTCTTTTATCTCCCCTCTTTTATCCTCTTTTATCTCTCTCTTTTATCCTCTCCTCTTTATCCTCTCCTCTTTTATCTCTCCTCTTTTATCCTCCCCCTCTCTCTTTATCCTCTCCTCTTTTATCCTCTCCTCTTTATCCTCCTCTCCTCTTTTATCCTCTCCTTTTGTATCCTGTCCTCTCTCCTCTTTTATCCTCTCCCTTTTATCATCCTCTTTTATCCTCTCCTCTTTTATCTCTCCTCTTTTATCCTCTCCTCTTTTATCCTCCCCTCTCTATTTATCTTCTCCTCTTTTATCCTCTCCTCTTTTATCCTCTCCTCTCCTCTCCTCTTTTATCCTCTCCTCTCCTCTTTTATCCTCCCTCTCTATTTATCCTCTCTTCTTTTATCTTTTCTCTCCTCTTTTATCCTCTCCTCTTTTATCCTCCTCTCTTCTTTTATCCTCTCCTCTTTATCCTGTCCTCTCTCCTCTTTTATCCTCTCCTCTTTTATCCTGTCCTCTTTATCCTCTTTTATCCTCTCCTCTTGTATCCTGTCCTCTCTCCCTTTTATCCTCTCCTCTTTATCCTCCTCTTTTATCCTCTCCTCTTTTATCCTCTCCTCTCTCCTCTTTTATCCTCTCCTCTTTTATCCTGTCTCCTCTCCTCCTCTCCTCTTTTATCTCTCCTCTTTTATCCTCCCTCTCTCCTCTTTTATCCTCCCCTCTCCAATTTATCCTCTCCTCTTTTATCCTTTTCTGTCCTCTTTTATCCTCGCCTCTTTTATCCTCCCCTCTTTTATCCTCCTCTTTTATCCTCTCCTCTTTTATCCTGTCCTCTATCCTCTTTTATCCTCTCCTCTTTTATCCTGTCCTCTCTCCTCTTTTATCCTCTCCTCTTTTATCCTCTCCTCTTTTATCCTCTCCTCTTTTTTCCTCTCCTCTTTTATCCTCTCCTCTCTCCTCTTTTATCCTCTCCTCTTTTATTCTCTCCTCTTTTATCCTTTTCCTCTTTTATCCTCTCCTCTTTTATCCTCTCTCTCTTTTATCCTCTCCTCTTTATCCTCTCTCCTCTTTTATCCTCCTCTTTTATCTCTCCTCTTTTATCCTCTCTTCTTTTATCCCCCTCTTTTTTATCCTCTCCTCTTTTATCCTCTCCTCTTTTATCCCCCCTCTCTCTCCTCTTTTATCCTCCCCTCTCCAATTTATCCTCTCCTCTTTTATCCTTTTCTCTCCTCTTTTATCCTCCCCTCTTTTATCCTCTCCTCTTTTATCCTCCCCTCTCTTCTTTATCCTCTCCTCTTTTATCCTCTCCTCTTTTATCCTCCTTTTATCCTCTCCTCTTTATCCTCTCTCCTCTTTTATCTCCTCTTTTATCCTCTCCTCTTCTCCTCTCCTCTTTTATCCTCTCCAATTGTATCCTCCTCTCCTCTTTTATCCTCTCCTCTTTTATCCTCCTCTCTCCTCTCCTCTTTTATCTCTCCTCTTTATCCTGTCTCTCTCCTCTTTTATCCTCTCCTCTTGTATTTATCCTCTCCTCTTTTATCCTCTCCTCTTTATCCTCTCTCTCTCCTCTTTTATCCTCTCCTCTTTTATCCTCTCCTCTCCTATTTATCTCTCCTCTTTTATCCTCTCCTCTTTTATCCTCCCTCTTTTATCTCTCCTCTTTTATCCTCTCCTCTCTCCTCTTTTATCCTCCCTCTCCTATTTATCCTCTCCTCTTTTATCCTTTTCTCTCCTCTTTTATCCTCTCCTCTTTTTATCCTCCCCTCTCTTCTTTTATCCTCTCCTCTTTTATCCTGTCCTCTCTCCTCTTTTATCCTCTCCTCTTTTATCCTGTCCTCTCCTCTTTTATCCTCTCCTCTTTTATCCTGTCCTCTCTCCTCTTTTATCCTCTCCTCTTGTATCCTGTCCTCTCTCCTCTTTTATCCTCTCCTCTTGTATCCTGTCCTCTCTCCTCTTTTATCCTCTCCTCTTTTATCCTCTCCTCTCTCCTCTTTTATCCTCTCCTCTTTATCCTCTCCCTCTCCTCTTTTATCCTCCCTCTCTCTTTTATCCTCTCCTCTCTCCTCTTTTATCCTCTCCTCTTGTATCCTCTCCTCTCTCCTCTTTTATCGTCCTCTCTCTTTTATCCTCCCCTCTCTTTTATCCTCTCCTCTTTTATCCTCTCCTCTTTTATCCTCTCCTCTTTTATCCTCCCCTCTCCTCTTTATCCTCTCCTCTTTTATCCTCTTCTTTTATCCTCTCTTTTATCCTCTCCTCTTTTATCCTTCCCTCTTTTATCCTCTCTTATGTTATCCTCTCCTCTCTCCTCTTTTATCCCTCCCCTCCCTCTCTTCTTTTATCCTCTCCTCTTGTATCCTGTCCTCTCTCCTCTTTTATCCTCTCCTCTTTTATCCTGTCCTCTCTCCTCTTTATCCTCTCCTCTTTTATCCTCTCCTCTCCTCTTTTATCCTCTCCTCTTGTATCTGTCCTCTCTCTCTTTTATCCTCTCCTCTTTTATCCCTCCTCTCTCCTCTTTTATCCTCTCCTCTTTATCCTGTCCTCTCTCCTCTTTATCCTCCTCTTTTATCCTCTCCTCTTTATCCTCTCTCCTCTTTTATCCTCTCCTCTTCCTTTTATCCTCTCTCTTTTTATCCTCTCCTCTTTTATCCCTCCTCTTTTATCTTCTTTTATCTCTCCTCTTTTATCCTCTCCTCTTTATCCTCTCCTCTCTCCTCTTTTATCCCTCTCCTCTTTTATCCTCTCCTCTTTTATCCTCTCTCCTCTTTTATCCTCTCCTCTTTTATCCTGTCCTCCTCCTCTTTTATCCTCTCTCTCCTCTTTTATCCTCTCTCCTCTTTTATCCTCTCCTCCTCTTTTATCCTCCCCTCTCTCTTTTATCCTCTCCTCTTTTATCCTCCTCCTCTTTTATCCTCTCCTCTTTTATCCTCCCCCTCTTCCTTTATCCTCTCCTCTTTATCCTCTCCTCTTTTATCCTCTCCTCTCTCTCTTTTATCCTCCCTCTCTATTTATCCTCTCTTCTTTTATCCTTTTCCTCTTTTATCCTCTCCTCTTTTATCCTCTCTCTCTTTTATCCTCTCCTCTTTTATCCTGTCCTCTCTCCTCTTTTATCCTCTCCTCTTGTATCCTGTCCTCTCTCCTCTTTTATCCTCTCCTCTTGTATCCTGTCCTCTCTCCTCTTTTATCCTCCTCTTTTATCCTCTCCTCTTTTATCCCCCCTCTTCTTTTATCCTCTCCTCTTTTATCCTCTCCTCTTGTATCCTCTCCTCTCTCCTCTTTTATCCTCCCCTCTCCAATTTATCCTCTCCTCTTTTATCCTTTTCTCTCCTCTTTTATCCTCCCTCTTTTATCCTCCTCTTTTATCCTCTCCTCTTTTATCCTGTCCTCTCTCCTCTTTTATCCTCTCCTCTTTTATCTCCTGTTTTATCCTCTCCTCTTTTTATCCTCCTTTATCCTCTCCTCTTTTATCCTCTTTTATCCTCTCCTCTTTTATCCTCCTCTCTCCTCTTTATCCTCTCCTCTTTTATCCTCCCTTTTATCCTCTCCTCTTTTTTATCCTCTCCTCTTGTATCCTGTCCTCTCTCCTCTTTTATCCTCTCCTCTTTTATCCTGTCCTCTCTCCTCTTTTATCCTCTCCTCTTTATCCAATTTATCCTCTCCTCTTTTATCCTCTCCTCTTTTATCCTCTCCTCTCTCCTCTTTTATCCTCTCCTCTTTTATCCTGTCCTCTCTCCTCTTTTATCCTCCCCTCTTTTATCCTCCTCTTTTATCCTCCTCTCCTCTTTTATCCTCCCCTCTCCTATTTATCCTCTCCTCTTTTATCCTTTTCTCTCCTCTTTTATCCTCTCCTCTTTTATCCTCCCCTCTCTCTTTTATCCTCTCCTCTTTTATCCTCTCCTCTCTCCTCTTTTATCCTCCTCCTTTTATCCTCTCCTCTTTTATTATCCTCTCCTCTTTTATCCTCTCCTCTCTCCTCTTTTATCCTCTCCTCTTTTATCCTCTCCTCTTTTATCCTTTTCTCTCCTCTTTTATCCTCGCCTCTTTTATCCTCCTCCTTTTATCCTCCTCTTTTATCCTCTCCTCTTTTATCCTGTCCTCTCTCCTCTTTTATCCTCTTTTATCTCCTCTTTTATCCTCTCTCTTTTATCCTCCCTTTTATCCTCCCTCTTTTATCCTCCTCTTTTATCCTCTCCTCTTTTATCCTGTCCTCTCTCCTCTTTTATCCTCCTCTTTTATCCTCCCTCTCTCCTCTTTTATCCTCTCCTCTTTTATCCTCCTCTTTTATCCTCTCCTCTTTATCCTCTCTCCTCTTTTATCCTCTCCTTTTTATCCTGTCCTCTCTCCTCTTTTATCCTCTCCTCTTGTATCCTGTCCTCTCTCCTCTTTTATCCTCTCTCTTTCCTCTCTCCTCTTTTATCCTCTCCTCTTTTATCCTGTCCTCTCTCCTCTTTTATCCTCCCCTCTTTTATCCTCCCCCGTTTTATCCTCCTCTTTTATCCTCTCCTCTTTAATCCTCCCCTCTCCTATTTATCCTGTCCTCTTTTATCCTTTTCTCTCCTCTTTTATCCTCTCCTCTTTTATCCTCCCCTCTCTTCTTTTATCCTCTCCTCTTTTATCCTCTCCTCTCTCCTCTTTTATCCTCTCCTCCTCTTTTATTCTCTCCTCTTTTATTTCCTCTTTTATCCTCTTTTATCCTCTCCTCTTTTATCCTCTCTCCTCTTTTATCCTCTCCTCTTTTATCCTCTCTCTCTTTTATCCTCTCTTCTTTTATCCTCTCTCTTTTATCCTCTCTTGTTTTCTCTCTCCTCTTTTATCCTCTCCTCTTTATCCTCTCTTTATCCTCCTCCTCTTTTATCCTCTCCTCTTTTATCCTCCTCTCTAATTTTCTTTATCCTCTCTTCCTCTCTTTTATCCTCTCCTCTTTTATCCTCCCTCTCCTCTTTTATCCTCTCCTCTTTATCCTCTCCTCTCTCCTCTTTTATCCTCTCCTCTTTTCTCTCCTTTTTTATCCTTCCTCTTTTATCCTCTCCTCTTTTATCCCTCCTCTCTCTCCTCTTTTATCCTCTCCTCTTTTATCCTCCCCTCTCCAATTTATCCTCTCCTCTTTATCCTTCCTCTCTCCTCTTTTATCCTCTCCTCTTTTATCCTCCTCTCTCCTCTTTTATCCTCTCCTCTTGTATCCTGTCCTCTCTCCTCTTTTATCCTCTCCTCTTTTTTTATCCTCTTTTATCCTTCTCTCTCCTCTTTTTATCCTCTCCTCTTTTATCCTCCCTCCTCTTTTATCCTCTCCTCTTTATCCTGTCTCTCTCTCCTCTTTTATCCTCTCTTTTATCCTCTTTTATCCTCCCTCTCTTTTTTATCCTTTTATTCCTCTCTCTCTCCTTTTATCCTCTCTTCTTGTATCCTCTCCTCTCTCCTCTTTTATCCTCCCCTCTCCAATTTATCCTCTCCTCTTTTATCCTCTCCTCTTTTATCCTGTCCTCTCTCCTCTTTTATCCTCTCCTCTTTTATCCTGTCCTCTCTCCTCTTTTATCCTCTCCTCTTTTATTCTCCCCTCTTTTATCCTCTTTTATTCTTTTCTCTCCTCTTTTATCCTTTCCTCTTTTATCCTCCCCTCTCTTCTTTTATCCTTTTCTCTCCACTTTTATCCTCTCCTCTTTTATCCTCCCCTCTCTTCTTTTATCCTCTCGTCTTGTAACCTGTCCTCTCTCCTCTTTTATCATCTCCTCTTGTATCCTGTCCTCTCTCCTCTTTTATCCTCTCCTCTGTTATCCTCTCCTTTCCCCTTAGGGCTCTGGTCAAAGTGCACTAAATGGTGGATACCGAGTCATTTTGGACACAACCTAACACTCTGAATAAGAGGCCTGAAGTTCCATCATGGATGTGTTTTTCTCTATGTATAAAATAATGGTCAGAGCGTGTCCATATAGAAGTATATCAGAGAGACCATGTCAAGACAAGTTCACAACTTTTCTCCAGTCGATACTGTTGAGCCTACTGCTGCACAGTTGGTTGTTAATATCACATTGAGTAGATGAAGTCAATTGGCATAGCCTTGGTGTGTTGTTTCTGTTCATTTATCAATTTGTGTGTGTGTGTGTGTGTGGTGTGTGGTGTGTGGTGTGTGAGAGAGATGGGGGAAGAGAGAGAGTGGGGAAGAGAGGGGAGAGAGATATAAAGAGTACACCTCAATAGAGAGAGTTGGAGAGAAAGAGGGAGAGCGAAAGAGAGAGCACCTCACTCGAGAGAAAGGGGAGAGAGACAGAGAAGGGAGAGAGACAGAGAAAGGAGAGAGATAGAGAAGCTAGAGAGACAGAGAAGGGAGAGAGACAGAGAAGGGAGAGAGATAGGGAAGGGAGAGAGACAGAGAAGGGAGAGAGACAGAGAAGGGAGAGAGACAGAGAAGGGAGAGAGACAGAAGGTAGAGAGACAGAGAAGGTAGAGAGACAGAGAAGGTAGAGAGACAGAGAAGGTAGAGAGACAGAGAAGGTAGAGAGACAGAGAAGGTAGAGAGACAGAGAAGGGAGAGAGACAGAGAAGGGAGAGAGACAGAGAAGGTAGAGAGACAGAGAAGGTAGAGAGACAGAGAAGGGAGAGAGACAGAGAAGGGAGAGAGACCGAGAAGGTAGAGAGACAGAGAAGGTAGAGAGACAGAGAAGGTAGAGAGACAGAGAAGGGAGAGAGACAGAGAAGGGAGAGGGACAGAGAAGGGAGAGGGACAGAGAAGGGAGAGGGACAGAGAAGGAAGAGAGACAGAGAAGGAAGAGAGACAGAGAAGGGAGAGGGACAGGGAGCGCACCTCATTCACCCTGGGGCAGAGGCTTTGGCTGTGATGTCTGCACTGTGTCCAACTGTGATGATAACCAGATACCATCTGTCACTATAGAACCACTGATAAAAAGAGGGAGATAGAGAGATAGATAGAACAATTGGTATTGACTAAAGCGCTATATTTGAACAGATAAAGATGGAACCCGAGCCATTTGTCCAAATATGTCACAATTGTCAGTATTACTCTCCATTCCCATTAGTTATCAAAACGTGTCATCCATTCCTCCTCTCAACCTTTGATCAGTCCCTACGTCAGGGGTGTCAAACTCATTTTACCTGAGGGCAGCATTCATTCTTCAATGAGGTCCAGAGGGCCGCACTGAAAATTGGTTATATTTCCTCGTCGGCAAATTATATCCATCGTTTTTAACATGTTCAATACTCGCTATTATGAATTTATGAGATTATTAACGAGCTGAACAGTCAAGAAACTATATGAATGTATATAAACTCAGCAAAAAAGAAACGTCCTCTCACTGTCAACTGCGTTTATTGTCAGCAAACTTAACTTCTTGCGTCGAGCAATCCCATATCCGGGAGCGTAATCATAGCCTCAAGTTCATTACCATAACGCAATGTTAACTATTCATGAAAATCGCAAATGAAATTAAATAAATATATTGGCTCACAAGCTTAGCCTTTTGTTAACAACACTGTCATCTCAGATTTTCAAAATATGCTTTTCAACCATAGCTACACAAGCATTTGTGTAAGAGTATTGATAGCCTAGCATAGCATTAAGCCTGGCATTCAGCAGGCAACATTTTCACATAAACAAGAAAAGCATTCAAATAAAATAATTTACCTTTTGAAGAACTTCGGATGTTTTCAATGAGGAGATTCTCAGTTAGATAGCAATTGTTCAGTTTTTCCAAAAAGATTATTTGTGTCGGAGAAATCGCTCCGTTTTGTTCATCACGTTTGGCTAAGAAAAAACACTGAAAATTCAGTCATAATATTGACAGAAACATGGCAAACGTTGTTTAGAATCAATTCTCAAGGTGTTTTTCACATATCTATTCGATGATAAATCATTTGTGGCAGTTGGGTTTCTCCTCTGGAGCAAATGGAAAAATGCACGCAGCTGGAGATTACGCAATAATTTCGACAGAGGACACCAAGCGGGCACCTGGTAAATGTAGTCTCTTATGGTCAATCTTCCAATGATATGCCTACAAATACGTCACAATGCTGCAGACACCTTGGGAAACGACAGAAAGTGTAGGCTCATTCCTGGCGCATTCACAGCCATATAAGGAGACATTGGAACACAGCGCCTTCAAAATCTGGGCCATTTCCTGTTTGAAATTTCATCTTGGTTTCGCCTGTAGCATCAGTTCTGTGGCACTCACAGATAATATCTTTGCAGTTTTGGAAATGTCAGAGTGTTTTCTTTTCAAAGCTGTCAATTATATGCATAGTCGAGCATCTTTTCGTGACAAAATATCTTGTTTAAAACGGGAACGTTTTTTTAATCCAAAAATTAAAAGAGCGCCCCCTATATCGAAGAAGTTAACGTGTAAATATTTGTATGAACATAACAAGATTCAACAGCTGAGACATAAACTGAACAAGTTCCACAGACATGTGACTAACAGAAATGGAATAATGTGTCCCTGAACAAAGGGGGGTCAAAATCAAAAGTAACAGTCAGTATCTGGTGTGGCCACCAGCTGCATTAAGTACTGCAGTGCGTCTCCTCCTCATGGACTGAACCAGATTTGCCAGTTCTTGCTGTGGGATGTTACCCCACTCTTCTACCAAGGCACCTGCAAGTTCCCGGACATTTCTAGGTGAATGGTCCTAGCCCTCACCCTCCGATCCAACAGGTCCCAGACGTGCTCAATGGGATTGAGATCCGGGCTCTTCGCTGGCCATGGCAGAACACTGACATTCCTGTCTTGCAGGAAATCATGCACAGAACGAGCAGTATGGCTGGTGGCATTGTCATGCTGGAGGGTCATGTCAGGATGAGCCTGCAGGGAATAGGGTTCCATTGGGGATGCATTAAGAGCAATAGGAATTGGTCAGGAAGGGCCTGCAGGAAGGGTACCACATGAGGGAGGAGGATGTCTTCCCTGTAACGCACAGTGTTGAGATTGCCTGCAATGACAACAAGCTCAGTCCGATGATGCTGTGACACACCGCCCCAGACCATGACAGACCCTCCACCTCCAAATCCATCCTGCTCCAGAATACAGGCCTTGGTGTAACCCTCATTCCTTCCACGATAAACGCCAATCCTTTGCCTACCATGTGTAAGCTGTTAGTGTCTTAACGACCGTTCCAGAGGTGCATGTTCATGAATTGTTTATGGTTCAATGAACAAGCATGGGAAACAGTGTTTAAACCCTCTACAATGAAGATCTGTGAAGTTATTTGGATTTTTCCAAATGATCTTTGAAGGACAGGGTCCTGAAAAGGGGCTGTTACTTGTTTAGCTGAGTTGATATTTTGAGTTGTTGTTGCTGGGTTGGACCCCCGTATGTTTCACACCACGGCTCTAGATGAAAATGGACTAATACAACACTGCAAGCAGCTTCCAGTTCCACTGATGTGTGTAGCCTTGTTGTCATTTCACATGGAGAATGAACATCATAAAGAGCAGTAATATTAATAATAGCTATAACAGGCAATTAGGGAAACAGTGTGATTTGTTGTCATCAGAGAGCCATGGTTAAATAGACCAGAACAGGGTTTCTATTTGTGACGATGTTACAACCCCTAGGGATGGAACATCCAATGGATGGAAACACACATTCACACACACCAATGGCATATGCTTCCTGTGTTTGTTTTTTTATCACGTCTTCTTGATAGCACTCTCTTCTCCAACAAAGCGCCACAGCATCAATATTTACCCAGCAGCAGAACCCCCCTGTGTCACAGGATAAGCAGCCCCTTCACTATGGTGCGCTGCAGCTTTCTGGAACAAACCACTCCGCCAAGACAGGGTTGCTATAAGAGTGCACTAATGAAAAACAGAACGGACATTTGTTAGGGTATTCTAACAGCATGCGTTTGGTACATTGTCCTTGAAGGGGCAATCAGCAGTCGCTACATATATTGTTGGACATATAAATGAACATGTACCCAACTTATAAATGCCTCATGTGCTTAGTTCAATTGTCCTACCCCACCAGAACCCCAAATATAAGTTTGTTTTACTCCAATGTTTGTATACAAAGTAAATGTAAACAAGCACCATATATCCTAAAAACATGGTTAAAACTATCATTGTGATGTCATTGATGGGCAGTCTTTGCATCCATAGCTGTGTCTATGAATTTGAGTGGTTACATTTCTCCAGCTCCCCCCCCCATTTTTTTACTGAGCTGACAGAATTGATTCCATGATTTCCCTTGGCATTTCAAACTGTCCTAACACGACAACTCTGACCATACTGAGGAGAGATCAACCAATGACTCGATAAAGCCTGATTCGACCTGATTCCTTTGAGATGAGAGAGAAGGAGCGAGAGTCAGAGAGAGAAGGAGCGAGAGTCAGAGAGAGAAGGAGCGAGAGTCAGAGGGAGAGGTAGAGAAAGAGAGGGAGAGGCAGAGAGTGAGAGAAGGAGCGAGAGAGAGCGGGAGCAAGAGAGAGAGTCGCAGGTAGAGAGGGAATGGGGGAGAGGTAGGGAGAGGGGAGAGAGAAGGAGAGGTAAAGAGAGGGAGAGGTAGAGAGGGAATGGGGAGAGGTAGGGAGAGGGGAGAGAGAAGGAGAGGTAAAGAGAGGGAGAGGTGGAGAGAGAGCATCTTTTAGAACAAGCTGTACCATCCATCAAATCAAACATAACACACACATCATTGTTAGTGACATGACAAATATCCACAGCATTAAAGCAGCATTTGATTCATTTGGACATTGGAGGTGCAACAGCCGGACAAAGTGTGATTGTGTTATAGCACAAAACAGCCTTTATTGACCTTTAGGCAGAATTAGTTAAGCTAGCAGAACAGACTCCAGCGTTTCTGATGTTTGGCCTTAAATGTGTCTCAATCTTCAGGAAAATTATTTCCAATCTTTTTAGAACAATGTTTCGACGTTGACCTGTGTGTGTGTGTGTGTGTGTGTGTGTGTGTGTGTGTGTGTGTGTGTGTGTGTGTGATGGTGATGGTAATCAGGGCCCCTGAGCATCTCTCTGGTGTGATTCTGGGTTATTAGCCAACAGATTGATGAATATTCACCGTCCTCTCTTCTTGAGTGCCATCTAAACGCTCCTTGTATTTGAATTGCATCACACAGCATACACACCACTTTCATTGCAATTGTAGGCTTAGAAGAGATCTGTTTTGATATATATATCCAATCAGGTTTATATACTATCAACTCAATCAGCAGGCTGAACAGGCTGTAGGATGGGCTTATGGGACAAATTGATTGTAGGGTGTGTGTGTGCTTCTCTGTGTTGTTCAAACCCCAGTAAGTAATGAGATGGAATTGTAGTTAAATGTGTATTTTTAGCTCCTTTGGCTTTTCATTTGTAATAGATGGGATTTGGTGAATTGTTATATTCTCTGCCACTGCTTTAACACTGCTTGCTGCCTAGACAAAGAGAGCGAGAGAGGGAGGGAGGGAACGTTGGGGGTTTGGGAGAGGTTCTTAAGCTTTGGGAGAGAGTGAACGACAGAATGACAGAACGACAGAGGAGTGTGAGTCACACAGCAATAACACAGAGACAGAGCTGATACCTACTGGGTGACTGGGCTATAGCACAACATGGAGGGAGACGGGAGGGGGGGAGGGGGCGGCGAGGGGGAGAATTAGCTACGTAGGGAGAGAGAGAGAGGACAGGGAGAGGGAGAATGAGCCGTGTAGGGGAGAGAGGGGGACAAGGAGAGGGAGAATGAGCCGTGTAGGGAGAGAGAGGACAGGGAAGAGGGAGAATGAGCCGTGTAGGGAGAGAGAGGAGAGGGAGTATGAGCCGTATAGGGAGAGAAAGAGGACAAGGAGAGGGAGAATGAGCCGTGTAGGGAGAGAGAGGACAGGGAGAGGGAGAATGAGCCGTGTAGGGAGAGAGAGAGGACAGGGAGAGGGAGAGGACAGGAGAGAGGGAGAATGAACGTAGGGAGAGAGAGGACAGGGAGAGGGAGAATGAGCCACGTAGGGGAGAGAGAGGACAGGGAGAGGGAGAATGAGCCACGTAGGGAGAGAGAGGACAGGGAGAGGGAGAATGAGCCATGTAGGGAGAGAGAGAGGACAGGGAGAGGGAGAATGAGCCACGTAGGGAGAGAGAGGACAGGGAGAGGGAGAATGAGCCACATAGGGAGAGAGAGAGGACAGGGAGAGGGAGAATGAGCCACGTAGGGAGAGAGAGGACAGGGGAGGGAGAATGAGCCACGTAGGGAGAGAGAGAGGACAGGGAGAGAGAGAGGACAGGGAGAGGGAGAGGACAGGGAGAGGGAGAATGAGCCGTGTAGGGAGAGAAAGAGGACAGGGAGATGGAGAATTAGACGTAGGGAGAGAAAGAGGACAGGGAGAGGGAGAGGACAGGGAGAGGGAGAATGAGCCGTCAGGGAGAGAAAGAGTACAGGGAGAGAGAGAGGACAGGGAGAGGGAGAATGAGCCGTGTAGGGAGAGAGAGGACAGGGAGAGGGAGAATGAGCCACGTAGGGAGAGAGAGGACAGGGAGAGGGAGAATGAGCCACGTAGGGAGAGAGGACAGGGAGAGGGAGAATGAGCCACGTAGGGAGAGAGAGAGGACAGGGAGAGGGAGAATGAGCCACGTAGGGAGAGAGAGGACAGGGGAGGGAGAATGAGCCACGTAGGGAGAGAGAGAGGACAGGGAGAGGGAGAATGAGCCACATAGGGAGAGAGAGAGGACAGGGAGAGGGAGAATGAGCCACATAGGGAGAGAGAGGACAGGGGGAGGGAGAATGAGCCACGTAGGGGAGAGAGAGAGGACAGGGAGAGGGAGAATGAGCCACGTAGGGAGAGAGAGAGGACAGGGAGAGGGAGAATGAGCCACGTAGGGAGAGAGAGGACAGGGAGAGGGAGAATTAGCTATGTAGGGAGAGAGAGAGGACAGGGAGAGGGAGAATGAGCCGTGTAGGGAGAGAAAGAGGACAGGGAGATGGAGAATTAGCTACGTAGGGAGAGAAAGAGGACAGGGAGAGGGAGAGGACAGGGAGAGGGAGAATGAGTCATCAGGGAGAGAAAGAGTACAGGGAGAGGGAGAGGAGAGGACAGGAGAGGGAGAATGAGTCGTGTAGGGAGAGAAAGAGGACAGGGAGATGGAGAATTAGCTACGTAGGGAGAGAAAGAGGACAGGGAGAGGGAGAGGACAGGGAGAGGGAGAATGAGTCGTCAGGGGAGAGAAAGAGACAGGGAGAGGGAGAGGACAGGGAGAGGGAGAATGAGCCGTGTAGAGAGAGAGAGAGAGGACAGGGAGAGGGAGAATGAGCCGTGGAGAGAGAGAGAGGACAGGGAGAGGGAGAATGAGCCGTGTAGAGAGAGAGAGAGGACAGGGAGAGGGAGAGGACAGGGAGAGGGAGAATGAGCCATGTAGAGAGAGAGAGAGGACAGGGAGAGGGAGAATGAGCCGTGTAGAGAGAGAGAGAGGAGGGAGAGAAGGGGAGAGACAGGGAGAGGGAGAATGAGGGGTGTAGAGAGAGAGAGAGAGGACAGGGAGAGGGAGAGGACAGGGAGAGGGAGGTAGGAGAGAGAGAGAACAGGGAGAGGTAGCTAGAGGGAGAAGGGGTATGGAGAACATGACGGAGAGGAAATATATGGGAAGCGGTAGGAGAGTGGACAAAGGGAGGGTAGAGGGGGTATGGAGTTAGTAGGGGGTAGGAGAGTGGACAAAGGGAGGGTAGAGGGAGGTATGGAGAAGGGGTAGGAGACTGGACAGCCAGGGAGGGTAGAGGGGGTATGGAGTTAGGGGTAGGAGAGTGGACAAAGGGAGGGTAGAGGGAGGTATGGAGAAGAGGTAGGAGAGTGGACAATGGGAGAACTTCACTTGCTTTGGCAATGTTAGCATATGTTTCCCATGCCAATAAAGCACCTTGAATTTAATTGAATTAAATAGAGGGGGAATATGTAGTTAGGGGGCGAGAGAGTGGACAAAGGGAGGGTAGAAGGGGGATATGGAGTTAGGGGCAGGAGCAGTTTAAGGGTAGATATGGAGTTAGGAGGCAGGAACAGTTTAAGGGTAGATATGGAGTTAGGAGGCAGGTTAATGGTAGATATGGAGTTAGGAGGCAGGTTAATGGTAGATATGGAGTTAGGGGCAGGAACAGTTTAAGGGTAGATATGGAGTTAGGGGGCACGGACAGTTTAAGGGTAGATATGGAGTTAGGAGGCAGGAACAGTTTAAGGGTAGATATGGAGTTAGGAGGCAGGTTATTAAGGGTAGATATGGAGTTAGGAGGCAGGTGCAGGTTAAGTGGCAGGAGGTCTCTAATATAATTATTCACATCCTGAATTTTACTAGAAGAGTTTCTCTGAGGAAGGAAAATAGGAGACAGGAGTGGAAACATGTACAAGTTAGGAAACAGAGGGAAGGAGAGAAAGAGAGGCAGATAGGAGTTACAAGTTAGGAAACAGATGGAAGGGAGAAAGGAGGCAGGAGGCAGGAAACAGTTACAAGTTAGGAAACAGAGGGAAGGAGAGAAAGAGAGGCAGGAGAGGAAACATGGAGTTAGGAAACAGAGGGAAGGAGAGGCAGGGAGGAAACATGTACAGGTTAGGAAACAGATGGAAGGAGAGAAAGAGAGACAGGAGAGGAAACATGAACAAGTTAGGAAACAGGGGAAGGTGAGAAAGAGAGGCAGGAGAGGAAACATGTACAAGTTAGGAAACAGAGGGAAGGAGAGAAAGAGAGGCAGGAGAGGAAACATGTACAAGTTAGGAAACAGAGGGAAGGAGAGAAAGAGAGGCAGGAGAGGAAACATGTACAAGTTAGGAAACAGATGGAAGGAGAGAAAGAGAGACAGGAGAGGAAACATGTACAAGTTAGGAAACAGAGGGAAGGAGAGAAAGAGAGGCAGAGAGGAAACATGTACAGGTTAGGAAACAGAGGGAAGGAGAGACAGAGAGGAAACATGTACAAGTTAGGAAACAGAGGGAAGGAGAGACAGGAGGAAACATGTACAGGTTAGGAAACAGAGGGAAGTTAGGAGGCAGGAGAGGAAACATGTACAAGTTAGGAAACAGAGGGAAGGAGAGGCAGGAGAGGAAACATGTACAAGTTAGGAAACAGAGGGAAGGAGAGACAGGAGAGGAAACATGTACAAGTTAGGAAACAGAGGGAAGGAGAGAAAGAGAGACAGGAGAGGAAACATGTACAGGTTAGGAAACAGAGGGAAGGAGAGACAGGAGAGGAAACATGTACAAGTTAGGAAACAGAGGGAAGGAGAGAAAGAGAGACAGGAGAGGAAACATGTACAAGTTAGGAAACAGAGGGAAGGAGAGAAAGAGAGACAGGAGAGGAAACATGTACAGGTTAGGAAACAGAGGGAAGGAGAGAAAGAGAGGCAGGAGAGGAAACATGTACAGGTTAGGAAACAGAGGGAAGGAGAGAAAGAGAGACAGGAGAGGAAACATGTACAAGTTAGGAAACAATTGAAAGAGAGAAAGAGAGACAGGAGAGGAAACATGTACAAGTTAGGAAACAGAGGGAAGGAGAGAAAGAGAGACAGGAGAGGAAACATGTACAGGTTAGGAAACAGAGGGAAGGAGAGGCAGGAGAGGAAACATGTACAAGTTAGGAAACAGAGGGAAGGAGAGGCAGGAGAGGAAACATGTACAGGTTAGGAAACAGAGGGAAGGAGAGGCAGGAGAGGAAACATGTACAAGTTAGGAAACAGAGGGAAGGAGAGGCAGGAGAGGAAACATGTACAGGTTAGGAAACAGAGGGAAGGAGAGAAAGAGAGACAGGAGAGGAAACATGTACAGTTAGGAAACAGAGGAAGAGAGAAAGAGAGACAGGAGAGGAAACATGTACAGGTTAGGAAACAGAGGGAAGGAGAGAAAGAGAGACAGGAGAGGAAACATGTACAGGTTAGGAAACAGAGGGAAGGAGAGGCAGGAGAGAAACATGAGTTAGGAAACAGAGGGAAGAGAGGCAGGAGAGGAAACATGTACAAGTTAGGAAACAGAGGGAAGGAGAGGCAGGAGAGGAAACATGTACAGGTTAGGAAACAGAGGGAAGGAGAGAAAGAGAGGCAGGAGAGGAAACATGTACAGGTTAGGAAACAGAGGGAAGGAGAGAAAGAGAGACAGGAGAGGAAACATGTACAAGTTAGGAAACAGAGGGAAGGAGAGAAAGAGAGGCAGGAGAGGAAACATGTACAAGTTAGGAAACAGAGGGAAGGAGAGGCAGGAGAGGAAACATGTACAGGTTAGGAAACAGAGGGAAGGAGAGAAAGAGAGACAGGAGAGGAAACATGTACAAGTTAGGAAACAGAGGGAAGGAGAGACAGGAGAGGAAACATGTACAGGTTAGGAAACAGAGGGAAGGAGAGAAAGAGAGACAGGAGAGGAAACATGTACAGGTTAGGAAACAGAGGGAAGGAGAGACAGGAGAGGAAACATGTACAGGTTAGGAAACAGAGGGAAGGAGAGAAAGAGAGACAGGAGAGGAAACATGTACAAGTTAGGAAACAGAGGGAAGGAGAGAAAGAGAGGCAGGAGAGGAAACATGTACAGGTTAGGAAACAGAGGGAAGGAGAGAAAGAGAGACAGGAGAGGAAACATGTACAAGTTAGGAAACAGAGGGAAGGAGAGAAAGAGAGACAGGAGAGGAAACATGTACAAGTTAGGAAACAATTGAAAGAGAGAAAGAGAGACAGGAGAGGAAACATGTACAAGTTAGGAAACAGAGGGAAGGAGAGAAAGAGAGACAGGAGAGGAAACATGTACAGGTTAGGAAACAGAGGGAAGGAGAGGCAGGAGAGGAAACATGTACAAGTTAGGAAACAGAGGGAAGGAGAGGCAGGAGAGGAAACATGTACAAGTTAGGAAACAGAGGGAAGGAGAGGCAGGAGAGGAAACATGTACAGGTTAGGAAACAGAGGGAAGGAGAGAAAGAGAGGCAGGAGAGGAAACATGTACAAGTTAGGAAACAGAGGGAAGGAGAGGCAGGAGAGGAAACATGTACAAGTTAGGAAACAGAGGGAAGGAGAGAAAGAGAGGCAGGAGAGGAAACATGTACAGGTTAGGAAACAGAGGGAAGGAGAGAAAGAGAGACAGGAGAGGAAACATGTACAAGTTAGGAAACAGAGGGAAGGAGAGAAAGAGAGGCAGGAGAGGAAACATGTACATGTTAGGAAACAGAGGGAAGGAGAGGCAGGAGAGGAAACATGTACAAGTTAGGAAACAGAGGGAAGGAGAGAAAGAGAGACAGGAGAGGAAACATGTACAAGTTAGGAAACAGAGGGAAGGAGAGAAAGAGAGACAGGAGAGGAAACATGTACAAGTTAGGAAACAGATGGAAGGAGAGGCAGGAGAGGAAACATGTACAAGTTAGGAAACAGAGGGAAGGAGAGAAAGAGAGACAGGAGAGGAAACATGTACAAGTTAGGAAACAGAGGGAAGGAGAGAAAGAGAGGCAGGAGAGGAAACATGTACAGGTTAGGAAACAGAGGGAAGGAGAGAAAGAGAGACAGGAGAGGAAACATGTACAAGTTAGGAAACAGAGGGAAGGAGAGAAAGAGAGACAGGAGAGGAAACATGTACATGTTAGGAAACAGAGGGAAGGAGAGGCAGGAGAGGAAACATGTACAAGTTAGGAAACAGAGGGAAGGAGAGAAAGAGAGACAGGAGAGGAAACATGTACAAGTTAGGAAACAGAGGGAAGGAGAGGCAGGAGAGGAAACATGTACAAGTTAGGAAACAGAGGGAAGGAGAGAAAGAGAGACAGGAGAGGAAACATGTACAAGTTAGGAAACAGAGGGAAGGAGAGAAAGAGAGGCAGGAGAGGAAACATGTACATGTTAGGAAACAGATGGAAGGAGAGAAAGAGAGGCAGGAGAGGAAACATGTACAAGTTAGGAAACAGAGGGAAGGAGAGGCAGGAGAGGAAACATGTACATGTTAGGAAACAGAGGGAAGGAGAGAAAGAGAGGCAGGAGAGGAAACATGTACAAGTTAGGAAACAGAGGGAAGGAGAGAAAGAGAGGCAGGAGAGGAAACATGTACAAGTTAGGAAACAGAGGGAAGGAGAGAAAGAGAGACAGGAGAGGAAACATGTACATGTTAGGAAACAGAGGGAAGGAGAGGCAGGAGAGGAAACATGTACAAGTTAGGAAACAGAGGGAAGGAGAGACAGGAGAGGAAACATGTACATGTTAGGAAACAGAGGGAAGGAGAGACAGGAGAGGAAACATGTACATGTTAGGAAACAGAGGGAAGGAGAGGCAGGAGAGGAAACATGTACATGTTAGGAAACAGAGGGAAGGAGAGACAGGAGAGGAAACATGTACAGGTTAGGAAACAGAGGGAAGGAGAGAAAGAGAGACAGGAGAGGAAACATGTACAAGTTAGGAAACAGATGGAAGGAGAGAAAGAGAGACAGGAGTGAGGAAGGAGAGGCAGTGAGATAAAGAGACAGCAGTGAGATAAAGAGAAACAGTGAGGAGAAGCAGTGAGATAAAGAGAGAAGCAGTGAGGAGAGGAGGCAGTGAGATGGCGAGAGAGGCAGTGAGATACAGAGAGGCAGAGATAAAGAGAGAAGCAGTGAGATAAAGAGAGAAGCAGTGAGATAAAGAGAGAAGCAGTGAGATGACGAGAGAGGCAGTGAGGCAGAGATAAAGAGAGAAGCAGTGAGATAAAGAGAGAAGCAGTGAGATGACGAGAGAGGCAGTGAGATGACGAGAGAGGCAGTGAGATACAGAGAGAGGCAGAGATAAAGAGAGAAGCAGTGAGATAAAGAGAGAAGCAGTGAGATGACGAGAGAGGCAGTGAGACGGCGAGAGAGGCAGTGAGATGACGAGAGAGGCAGTGAGATCAAGAGAGAAGCAGTGAGAGAGAGAGAGGCAGTGAGATGGCGAGAGAGGCAGTGAGACGGCGAGAGAGGCAGTGAGAACGAGAGAGGCAGTGAGAGAAAGAGAGGGGCAGTGAGATGAAGAGAGGGGCAGTGAGATGGCGAGAGAGGCAGTGAGACGGCGAGAGAGGCAGTGAGATCAAGAGAGAAGCAGTGAAGAGGAGAGAGGCAGTGAGATGACGAGAGAGGCAGTGTTAGAGAGGCAGTGAGACGACGAGAGAGGCAGTGAGACGAGAGAGAGGCAGTGAGACGACGAGAGAGGCAGTGAGACGACAGAGAGAGGCAGTGAGACGACGAGAGAGGCAGTGAGAGACGAGAGAGGCAGTGAGATGACGAGAGAGGCAGTGAGATGAAGAGAGAGGCAGTGAGATGAAGAGAGAGGCAGTGAGACGATGGAGAGGCAGTGAGACGACGAAGAGGCAGTGAGACGACGAGAGAGGCAGTGAGAACAGAGGCAGGAGAGGAGAGGCAGTGAGATGGAGAGAGGCAGTGAGATGACGAGAGAGGCAGTGAGATGAAGAGAGAGGCAGTGAGATGAAGAAGAGGCAGTGAGATGAAGAGAGAGGCAGTGAGAGAAGAAAGGCAGTGAGATGAAGAGAGAGGCAGTGAGAACAGAGAGGCAAGGAGAGAGAGGCAGAGACGACGAGAGAGGCAGTGAGACGGAGAGAGGCAGTGAGTACGAGAGAGGCAGTGAGAGACGAGAGAGGCAGAGGGAGAGAGGCAGTGAGACGACGAGAGAGGCAGTGAGACGACGAGAGAAGCAGTGAGACGACGAGAGAGGCAGTGAGAGAAGAAGAGGCAGTGAGACGAGAGAGAGGCAGTGAGACGAAGAGAGAGGCAGTGAGACGAAGAGAGAGAGGCAGTGAGATGACGAGAGGCAGTGAGATGACGAGAGAGGCAGTGAGATGAAGAGAGAGGCAGTGAGACGGGAGAGGCAGTGAGGACGAGAGAGGCAGTGAGATGACGAGAGAGGCAGTGAGATGACGAGAGAGGCAGTGAGATGAAGAGAGAGGCAGTGAGATGAAGAGAGAGGCAGTGAGAGAGAGAGGCAGTGAGACGGCGAAGAGGCAGTGAGGGACGAGAGAGGCAGTGAGACGGCGAGAGAGGCAGGAGAACGAGAGAGGCAGTGAGATGGCGAGAGAGGCAGTGAGATGAAGAGAGAGGCAGTGAGATGGGAGAGAGGCAGTGAGACGGCGAGAGAGGCAGTGAGATCAAGAGAGAAGCAGGAGGACGAGAGAGGCAGTGAGACGACGAGAGAGGCAGTGAGACGACGAGAGAGGCAGTGAGACGACGAGAGAGGCAGTGAGACGAGAGAGAGGCAGTGAGACGACGAGAGAGGCAGTGAGGAGAGAGGCAGTGAGATGACGAGAGGCAGTGAGATGAAGAGAGAGGCAGTGAGATGAAGAGAGAGGCAGTGAGATGAAGAGAGAGGCAGTGAGACGACGAGAGAGGCAGTGAGACACGAGAGAGGCAGTGAGAAGTTAGAGAGGCAGTGAGGAAGAGAGGCAGTGAGACGACGAGAGAGGCAGTGAGATGAAGAGAGAGGCAGTGAGATGAAAGAGAGGCAGTGAGATGAAGAGAGAGGCAGTGAGATGAAGAGAGAGGCAGTGAGATGAAAGAGAGGCAGGAGATGACGAGAGAGGCAGTGAGATGAAGAGAGTTAGTGAGATGAAGAGAGAGGCAGTGAGATGAAAGAGAGGCAGTGAGAGGAAAGAGAGGCAGTTAGATGAACAGAGGGGAGATGAAGAGAGAGGCAGTGAGAGAAGAAGATGTGAGATGAAGAGAGTTAGTGAGAAGAGAGGGAAGATGAAGAGAGAGGCAGAGAGAAGAGAGAACATGAGATGAAGAGAGAGGCAGTGAGAACAGAGGGAAGTGAGATACAGAGAGGCAGAGATAAAGAGAGAAGCAGTGAGATAAAGAGAAACATGAGATAAAGAGAGAAGCAGTGAGAACAGAGAGGCAGTGAGGCAGAGATAAAGAGAGAAGCAGTGAGATGACGAGAGAGGCAGTGAGATGACGAGAGAGGCAGTGAGATACAGAGAGAGGCAGAGATAAAGAGAGAAGCAGTGAGATAAAGAGAGAAGCAGTGAGATGACGAGAGAGGCAGTGAGGAGAGAGGCAGTGAGATGACGAGAGAGGCAGTGAGATCAAGAGAGAAGCAGTGAGACGACGAGAGAGGCAGTGAGATGGCGAGAGAGGCAGTGAGATGACGAGAGAGGCAGTGAGATGACGAGAGAGGCAGTGAGATGACGAGAGAGGCAGTGAGATGGCGAGAGAGGCAGTGAGTTAGAGAGGCAGTGAGACGACGAGAGAGGCAGGAGAGCGAGAGAGGCAGTGAGATGGCGAGAGAGGCAGTGAGATGGCGAGAGAGGCAGTGAGATGGCGAGAGAGGCAGTGAGATGGCGAGAGAGGCAGTGAGACGGGAGAGGCAGTGAGATCAAGAGAGAAGCAGGAGAGGAGAGGCAGTGAGTACGAGAGAGGCTGTGAGACAGAGAGAGGCAGTGAGACGAGAGAGGCAGTGAGACGGCGAGAGAGGCAGTGAGACGACGAGAGAGGCAGTGAGACGGCGAGAGAGGCAGTGAGACGGCGAGAGAGGCAGTGAGACGGCGAGAGAGGCAGTGAGACGGCGAGAGAGGCAGAGAGAGAGAGAGGCAGTGAGATGGCGAGAGAGGCAGTGAGATGGGAGAGAGGCAGTGAGAGGGAAGGCAGTGAGATGGCGAGAGAGGCAGTGAGATGGGAGAGAGGCAGTGAGATGGCGAGAGAGGCAGTTAGGAAGAGGCAGTGAGACGGCGAGAGAGGCAGTGAGGAGAGAGAGGCAGTGAGAGGAGAGAGGCAGTGAGTGCGAGAGAGGCAGTGAGACGGCGAGAGAGGCAGTGAGACGAGAGAGGCAGGAGAGAGAGAGGCAGTGAGACGGGAGAGAGGCATGAGAAGGCGAGAGAGGCAGTCAGACGGTGAGAGAGGCAGTGAGACAGAGAGGCAGTGAGATGAAGAGAGAGGCAGTGAGAGGAAAGGCATGAGACGGCGAGAGAGGCAGTGAGATCAAGAGAGAAGCAGTGAGACGACGAGAGAGGCAGTGAGACGAAACGAGAGAGGCTGTGAGACGGCAGAGAGGCAGTGAGACGGCGAGAGAGGCAGTGAGAGCGAGAGAGGCAGTGAGATGTAGAGAGGCAGGAAACAGAGGCAGTGGAACGAGAGAGGCAGTGAGACGACGAGAGAGGCAGTGAGGAAAGAGGCAGTGAGGAAAGAGGCAGTGAGACGACGAGAGAGGCAGTGAGACGACGAGAGAGGCAGAGATGACGAGAGAGGCAGTGAGAAACAGAGAGGCAGTGAGATGAAAGAGAGGCAGGAGGAGAGAGAGGCAGTGAGAGAGAAGGCATGAGACACGAGAGAGGCAGTGAACGAGAGAGGCAGGAGAGGAGGCAGTGAGACGAAGAGAGAGGCAGGAGATGAAAGAGAGGCAGTGAGATGAAGAGAGAGGCAGTGAGATGAAAGAGAGGCAGGAGATGAAGAGAGAGGCAGTGAGAGACGAAGAGGCATGAGACGACGAGAGAGGCAGTGAGACAGAGAGAGGCAGTGAGAGGAAAGGCAGTGAGACGGAGAGGCAGTGAGAGACGAGAGAGGCAGTGAGAGAGAGAGGCAGTGAGACACGAGAGAAACAGTGAGGAGAGAGGCAGTGAGACGAAGAGAGAGGCAGTGAGAGGAAAGATGAGAGGCAGAGTTAAGAGAGAGGCAGTGAGGAAGAGAGAGGCAGTGAGAGGAAAGAGAGGCAGTGAGATGACGAGAGGCAGTGAGATGACGAGAGAGGCAGAGATGAAGAGAGAGGCAGTGAGACGACGAGAGGCAGGAGAGGAAGAGGCATGAGTGACAGAGAGGCAGTGAGATGAGGAGAGGCAGTGAGATGAAGAGAGAGGCAGTGAGATGAAGAGAGAGGCAGTGAGACGGCGAGAGAGGCAGTGAGGAAAGAGAGGCAGTGAGACGGCAGAGAGGCAGTGAGCGAGAGAGGCAGTGAGATGGCGAGAGAGGCAGTGAGATGGCGAGAGAGGCAGTGAGATGGCGAGAGAGGCAGTGAGATGAAGAGAGGCAGTGAGATGGCGAGAGAGGCAGTGAGACGGGAGAGAGGCAGTGAGATCAAGAGAGAACAGTGAGGGAAGAGAGAGGCAGTGAGACGACGAGAGAGGCAGTGAGACATGAGAGAGGCAGTGAGAAAGAGAGGCAGTGAGAGAGAAAGAGAGGCAGTGAGAGACGAGAGAGGCAGTGAGACAGAGAGAGGCAGTGAGATGAAGAGAGAGGCAGTGAGATGAAGAGAGGCAGTGAGATGAAAGAGAGGCAGTGAGACGAGAGAGGCAGTGAGTACGAGAGAGGCAGACGAGAGAGGCAGTGAGACGACGAGAGAGGCAGTGAGACGACGAGAGAGGCAGTGAGATGAAGAGAGAAGCAGTGAGATGAAGAGAGAGAGGCAGTGAGATGAAGAGAGAGGCAGTGAGATGAAGAGAGAGGCAGTGAGATGAAGAGAGAGGCAGTGAGATGAAGAGAGAGGAGTGAGACATGAGAGGCAGTGAGATAGGAAGATGAGAGAGAGGAGTCAGATGAAGAGAGAGGCAGTGAGATGAAAGAGAGGAGTGAGATGGAGGAGAGATGTACAGAGAGCAGAGATAAAGAGAGAAGTGAGATAAAGAGGAAGTGAGATAAAGAGAGAAGCAGTGAGATGGAGAGAGGCATGAGGCAGAGATAAAGAGAGAAGCAGTGAGATGACGAGAGAGGCAGTGAGATACAGAGAGAGGCAGAGATAAAGAGAGAAGCAGTGAGATAAAGAGAGAAGCAGTGAGATGACGAGAGAGGCAGTGAGACGGCGAGAGAGGCAGTGAGATGACGAGAGAGGCAGTGAGATCAAGAGAGAAGCAGTGAGACGACGAGAGAGGCAGTGAGATGGCGAGAGAGGCAGTGAGATGACGAGAGAGGCAGTGAGATGAGAGAGAGGCAGTGAGATGACGAGAGAGGCAGTGAGATCGGCGAGAGAGGCAGTGAATGAGAGAGGCAGTGAGAAACGAGAGAGGCAGGAGAGAAGAGAGAGGCAGGAGATGGCGAGAGAGGCAGTGAGATGGCGAGAGAGGTTGAGATGGAGAGAGGCAGAGAGGCGAGAGAGGCAGTGAGATCAAGAGAGAAGCAGAGACGAGAGAGAGGCAGTGAGATGACGAGAGAGGTTAGAGAGGCAGTGAGACGACGAGAGAGGCAGTGAGAGGCGAGAGAGGCAGTGAGAGGACGAGAGAGGCAGTGAGACGGCGAGAGAGGCAGTGAGAACGAGAGAGGCAAGAGAGAGAGAGAGGCAGTGAGACGGACGAGAGAGGCAGTGAGACGGCATGAGAGAGGCAGTGAGACGGCGAGAGAGGCAGTGAGATGGCGAGAGGCAGTGAGATGGCAGAGAGGCAGTGAGATGGCAGAGAGGAAGTGAGATGGCGAGAGAGGCAGTGAGACATGTAGAGAGGCAGTGAGATGGCGAGAGAGGCAGTGAGACGGCGAGAGAGGCAGTGAGACGACGAGAGGCAGTGAGACGGCGAGAGAGGCAGTGAGAAACGAGAGAGGCAGTGAGACTGCGAGAGAGGCAGTGAGACGAGAGAGGCAGTGAGAAGAGAGGCAGTGAGACGGCGAGAGAGGCAGAGACGGCGAGAGAGGCAGAGAGAAGGCGAGAGAGGCAGTCAGACGGTGAGAGAGGCAGTGAGACGAGAGAGGCAGTGAGATGAAGAGAGAGGCAGTGAGATGGCGAGAAAGGCAGTGAGACGAGAGAGGCAGTGAGATCAAGAGAGAAGCAGTGAGACGACGAGAGAGGCAGTGAGACGACGAGAGAGGCTGTGAGACGGCGAGAGAGGCAGTGAGACGACGAGAGAGGCAGTGAGACGGCGAGAGAGGCAGTGAGACGACGAGAGAGGCAGTGAGAGAGAGAGGCAGTGAGACGGCGAGAGAGAGGCAGTGAGACGGCGAGAGAGGCAGTGAGACGGCGAGAGAGGCAGTGAGACTGGCGAGAGAGGCAGTGAGACGGCGAGAGAGGCAGTGAGACGACCAGAGAGGCAGTGAGACGGCGAGAGAGGCAGTGAGATCGGCGAGAGAGGCAGTGAGAACGAGAGAGGCAGGAGAGGCGAGAGAGGCAGTGAGAGGCGAGAGAGGCAGTGAGACGACGAGAGAGGCAGTGAGACGACGAGAGAGGCAGTGAGACGACGAGAGAGGCAGTGAGACAGACGAGAGAGGCAGTGAGACGACGAGAGAGGCAGTGAGAGGAGAGAGGCAGTGAGACACGAGAGAGGCAGTGAGATGACGAGAGAGGCAGTGAGATGAAGAGAGAGGCAGTGAGATGAAAGAGAGGCAGTGAGATGAAGAGAGAGGCAGTGAGATGAAGAGAGAGGCAGTGAGATGACGAGAGAGGCAGATGACGAGTTAGGAGACAGAGGAGGCAGTGAGACGACGAGAGAGGCAGTGAGGAGAGAGAGGCAAGATGACAGAGAGGCAGTGAGATGACGAGAGAGGCAGTGAGATGAAGAGAGAGCAGTGAGATGACGAGAGAAGCATGAGATGACGAGAGAGGCAGTGAGATGGCGAGAGAGGCAGTGAGAGGCGAGAGAGGCAGTGAGAGAGAGAGGCAGTGAGAGAGAGAGGCAGTGAGACGGCGAGAGAGGCAGTGAGGCGAGAGAGGCAGTGAGATGAAGAGAGAGGCAGTGAGATGGCGAGAAAGGCACTGAGACGGCGAGAGAGGCAGTGAGATCAAGAGAGAAGCAGTGAGACGACGAGAGAGGCAGTGAGACGACGAGAGAGGCTGTGAGACGGCGAGAGAGGCAGTGAGACGAAGAGAGAGGCAGTGAGACGGCGAGAGAGGCAGTGAGACGACGAGAGAGGCAGTGAGAGGCGAGAGAGGCAGTGAGACGGCGAGAGAGGCAGTGAGACGGCGAGAGAGGCAGTGAGATAACGAGAGAGGCAGTGAGACTGCGAGAGAGGCAGTGAGAAGCGAGAGAGGCAGTGAGAAGACCAGAGAGGCAGTGAGATGGCGAGAGAGGCAGTGAGACGGCGAGAGAGGCAGTGAGACGGCGAGAGAGGCAGTGAGATGGCGAGAGAGGCAGTGAGATGAAGAGAGGGGCAGTGAGATGGCGAGAGAGGCAGTGAGACGGAGAGAGAGGCAGTGAGATCAAGAGAGAAGCAGTGAAGACGACGAGAGAGGCAGTGAGATGACGAGAGAGGCAGTGAGACGACGAGAGAGGCAGTGAGACGAGAGAGGCAGTGAGACGACGAGAGAGGCAGTGAGAGACGAGAGAGGCAGTGAGATACGAGAGAGGCAGTGAGATGAAGAGAGAGGCAGTGAGACGAAGAGAGAGGCAGTGAGACGAAGAGAGAGGCAGTGAGACGACGAGAGAGGCAGTGAGACGACGAGAGAGGCAGTGAGATGACGAGAGGCAGTGAGATGAAGAGAGAGGCAGTGAGATGACGAGAGAGGCAGTGAGATGAAGAGAGAGGCAGTGAGATGAAGAGAGAGGCAGTGAGATGAAGAGAGAGGCAGTGAGATGAAGAGAGAGGCAGTGAGATGAAGAGAGAGGCAGTGAGATGAAGAGAGAGGCAGTGAGATGAAGAGAGAGGCAGTGAGATGAAGAGAGAGGCAGTGAGATGAAGAGAGAGGCAGTGAGATGAAGAGAGAGGCAGTGAGATGAAGAGAGAGGCAGTGAGATGAAGAGAGAGGCAGTGAGATGAAGAGAGAGGCAGTGAGATGAAGAGAGAGGCAGTGAGATGAAGAGAGAGGCAGTGAGATGAAGAGAGAGGCAGTGAGATGAAGAGAGAGGCAGTGAGATGGAGAGAGAGGCAGTGAGATGAAGAGAGAGGCAGTGAGATGGAGAGAGAGGCAGTGAGATGAAGAGAGAGGCAGTGAGATGAAGAGAGAGGCAGTGAGATGGCGAGAGAGGCAGTGAGATACAGAGAGGCAGAGATAAAGAGAGAAGCAGTGAGATAAAGAGAGAAGCAGTGAGATAAAGAGAGAAGCAGTGAGATGACGAGAGAGGCAGTGAGGCAGAGATAAAGAGAGAAGCAGTGAGATAAAGAGAGAAGCAGTGAGATGACGAGAGAGGCAGTGAGATGACGAGAGAGGCAGTGAGATACAGAGAGAGGCAGAGATAAAGAGAGAAGCAGTGAGATAAAGAGAGAAGCAGTGAGATGACGAGAGAGGCAGTGAGACGGCGAGAGAGGCAGTGAGATGACGAGAGAGGCAGTGAGATCAAGAGAGAAGCAGTGAGATGACGAGAGAAGCAGTGAGATGACGAGAGAGGCAGTGAGATGGCGAGAGAGGCAGTGAGATGGCGAGAGAGGCAGTGAGATGGCGAGAGAGGCAGTGAGATGGCGAGAGAGGCAGTGAGACGACGAGAGAGGCAGTGAGACGACGAGAGAGGCAGTGAGAGGCGAGAGAGGCAGTGAGAGGCAGAGAGAGGCAGTGAGATGGCGAGAGAGGCAGTGAGATGAAGAGAGAGGCAGTGAGATGGAGAGAAAGGCAGTGAGACGGCGAGAGAGGCAGTGAGATCAAGAGAGAAGCAGTGAGACGACGAGAGAGGCAGTGAGATGACGAGAGAGGCAGTGAGATGGCGAGAGAGGCAGTGAGATGGCGAGAGAGGCAGTGAGATGAAGAGAGAGGCAGTGAGATGGCGAGAGAGGCAGTGAGAGGCAGTGCAGTGAGATGGAGAGAGAGGCAGGCAGTGAGATGACGAGAGAGGCAGTGAGATAAAGAGAGAAGCAGTGAGATGACGAGAGAAGCAGTGAGAGACGAGAGAGGCAGTGAGATGGAGAGAGGCAGTGAGATAAAGAGAGCAGTGAGATGACGAGAGAAGCAGTGAGATGACGAGAGAGGCAGTGAGATGAAGAGAGAGGCAGTGAGATGAAGAGAGAGGCAGTGAGATGGCGAGAGAGGCAGTGAGATGACGAGAGAGGCAGTGAGACGGCGAGAGAGGCAGTGAGACGGCGAGAGAGGCAGTGAGATGCAGAGAGGCAGTGAGAGCGAGAGAGGCAGTGAGATGGAGAGAGAGGCAGTGAGAGATGGAGAGAGAGGCAGTGAGACGGCGAGAGAGGCAGTGAGACGGCGAGAGAGGCAGTGAGATGGCGAGAGAGGCAGTGAGATGGCGAGAGAGGCAGTGAGATCAAGAGAGAAGCAGTGAGACGTCGAGAGAGGCAGTGAGACGAAGAGAGAGGCTGTGAGACGGCGAGAGAGGCAGTGAGACGACGAGAGAGGCAGTGAGACGGCGAGAGAGGCAGTGAGACGACGAGAGAGGCAGTGAGATGGCGAGAGAGGCAGTGAGATGGAGAGAGAGGCAGTGAGACTGCGAGAGAGGCAGTGAGAGCCAGAGAGGCAGTGAGACGGCGAGAGAGGCAGTGAGACGGCGAGAGAGGCAGTGAGAAGAGAGAGGCAGTGAGATGAAGAGAGAGGCAGTGAGATGACGAGAGAGGCAGTGAGACGACGAGAGAAGCAGTGAGATGACGAGAGAGGCAGTGAGAGACGAGAGAGGCAGTGAGATGACGAGAGAGGCAGTGAGATGACGAGAGAGGCAGTGAGATGGAGAGAGAGGCAGTGAGATGGACGAGAGAAGCAGTGAGATGGAGAGAGAGGCAGTGAGATGAAGAGAGAGGCAGTGAGATGAAGAGAGAGGCAGTGAGATCAAGAGAGAAGCAGTGAGACGGAGAGAGAGGCAGTGAGATGCGAGAGAGGCAGTGAGACGAAGAGAGAGGCAGTGAGATGAAGAGAGAGGCAGTGTGAGAGAGGCAGTGAGACGACGAGAGAGGCAGTGAGATGAAGAGAGAGGCAGTGAGATGACGAGAGAGGCAGTGAGACGAAGAGAGAGGCAGTGAGATGACGAGAGAGGCAGTGAGATGACGAGAGAGGCAGTGAGATGACGAGAGAGGCAGTGAGATGACGAGAGAGGCAGTGAGATGAAGAGAGAGGCAGTGAGATGAAAGAGAGGCAGTGAGATGAAGAGAGAGGCAGTGAGATGACGAGAGAGAGGCAGTGAGATGAAGAGAGAGGCAGTTAGATACAGAGAGAGGCAGTGAGATGAAGAGAGAGGCAGTGAGATGAAGAGAGAGGCAGTGAGATGAAGAGAGAGGCAGTGAGATGAAGAGAGGCAGTGAGATGAAGAGAGAAGCAGTGAGATGAAGAGAGAGGCAGTGAGATGAAGAGAGAGGCAGTGAGATGAAGAGAGAGGCAGTGAGATGAAGAGAGAGGCAGTGAGATGAAAAGAGGCAGTGAGATGGACAGAGAGGCAGTGAGATGGACAGAGAGGCAGTGAGATGACGAGAGAGGCAGTGAGATGAAGAGAGAAGCAGTGAGATGAAGAGAGGCAGTGAGATGACCAAGAGGCAGTGAGATGACGAGAGAGGCAGTGAGATGACGAGAGAGGCAGTGAGATGGACAGAGAGGCAGTGAGATGACGAGAGAGGCAGTGAGATGACGAGAGAGGCAGTGAGATGACGAGAGAGGCAGTGAGATGACGAGAGAGGCAGTGAGATGAGGCAGTGAGATGACGAGAGAGGCAGTGAGATGAAGAGAGAGGCAGTGAGATGAAGAGAGAGGCAGTGAAAAGAGGAAACCTTTGAAGATCAGCAGGTGAATCATGCCTTTGATAGATGAGGCTGCTTTTCATTTGGCCTCCTGTGTATGTCTCAAATCAAATCCCATTTTATTTGTCACATGCTTTGTAAACAACAGGTGTAGACTAACAGTGAAATGCTTACATACGGGCCCTTCCCAATAACGCTGTGTGTGTGTGTGTGTGTGTGTGTGTGTGTGTGTGTGTAGGATGTCTGGAGGAGGATTATAAATGCATTTCCTTCTCCTCTCTCCAGATGGGTAGGTATGAATATTACATTAATATTGAATATTAAAGAGGGGTCATGATAATCAGACACAGTAGGGATCCAGACCAGACCAGTAGAGACCAAAGATAGGGAGAGAGGGAGGTAGGCAGGCCAGATTAGTCAAGACCAGCCTGGGACCACCAGCGGCCCTAAATGGACTGGTAACGATGACCGATGAAAGAGAGGGAGGTGGGAAGTATTGAGGTGTGTGTGTGTCTGTCTCTCTATGTGTGTGTATCCCACGTCTCCCAGGAGGCCTGTGCAGGTAATGCACTGCTTCTCAAATTGGAGGGAGATAAAGAGAAAAACACCTTTATCTTCTCTATCTGGCAGATAAGAGTTAGAGCAGAGCAGCAGAGCTATAGGAAGGGTTTGGAGGCTCAGAGAGCAGCAGATATATTGGAAGCCAGGCCCTTAGAGCAGCAGAGATATAGGATGCCAGACTCAGAGAGCAGCAGAGATCTAGGCAGGGTTATGAGGCTCAGAGAGCAGCAGAGATATAGGAAGGGTTAGGAAGCTCAGAGAGCAGCAGAGATATAGGAAGCCAGACTCAGAGAGCAGCAGAGATATAGGAAGCCAGACTCAGAGAGCAGCAGAGATATTGGAAGCCAGACTCAGAGAGCAGCAGAGATATAGGAAGCCAGACTCAGAGAGCAGGAAGCTGGGGAAATGGCTGCTGTAGTGAAGGGTTACCTTATGTTAGACACTGCTGCTGCTAGCTTCCTAGAGATATCATGAAGAGAGAATAAAATGAACAGAGACGGTGGGGAGAAATTAAAGGTGTGTGGGTGTGTGGGTGTGTGTGTGTGTGGGGGGTGCTCAGGTGCTAACGGTTTATCAAAATGCATTGTGTATATACATGTGAGCACGTATGTCTAGTTATATGTCTCTTATGTTGTCTGTTAGCATGTTGCCATGATCGGCTAACACTAGAATCGCTAAAGCAGTCATTTTAACTGCTCATTAATTAATTAATTTTATTTTTAAAGGCATGCCCCCCTCCGGCCTTGCCTTTTACTAAATAAGTCTATATAATACACTACCGTTGTTAGAATCTTAATATCACAAACAGAACTGGAGTTATATCATTTTAGGAGGGCATGAATGGGTTTCCCCGTTGCCCGTCCTTCTTCCCACAGTTGAAACTGCGGTGTCCAGCTGATAATCACCCTGGTAACTGCCTGGAAACTGAACCCAAACTCATTTCACACATTTAACAACAGAAGAAATAAATGACGTACAGTATGATGGGGAGAAAGGGTGAAGAGAAATGGGGAGTTAATGAGCGAGGAGAAGCATAATCACCAATTGTGCTGAAGAACAGGGCGGGCCATTCTATTGCATTGGTATATTGTAACTGTAATCTCAACATGTACCCTGTATCAGTCCACCTAATCCAAGCAGTCTCATCCGTGTGCTCTGGCCTACTTGGAGTACACAGTGAGAGAGTGAGTCATTTACAATGGCAGGAAGGCCAGTATGAACAGCTGAACATGCTGAGTTAGTGCTATTACAACATCCAAATGAAAATGACTCAGATGGCGGGGAAAAAATGAATCATGGCATCTCTGATGATTATTCTTCTGATTCTGAGCCTCAGCCTGAATAACCTACACCTCAGAGACCTACGTGCAAAAAAGGCAGAACCGCGCGCACTGAGCAGGTGCCCATGGCACTGTCAAATGGAACCGTGACACAGGAGACAGGAAGGAACTGTTTAGATAGAACAAGATACAGGCCGATAATCAGTACAACATGTCATCACTAAGAGAACAGGCTCTACATCTCAAGCAAAAAACAACATCAGCAATGCACTTACAAGCATCCGTTGTTTATGTGACATGGATATGGTACAGCACTCAAGGACTGTACTGTGGCTGAGGAACACAGAGCCAGGAGACACTGCCTGGGATCTGTCTGTTGATGAGCTGGACCTGTTCATTTCACTCCTGTATGTCTGTGGAGCATTCAGGGGAAAGAGAGCGTCTGGTCATGTCACAGGATCGCTTCAGAGAGATCATGTGTTACCTCCATTTTGATGACAAAGAAAAATTAGCTGTATAAATAATTTACTATTTCTGACTGCTGTCATATGGCCACATTCATTATAATGGCATTATTGCTTTTGTGTTGGTTTTCACTATTTATCAAGCACACTTGGCGTTTATAATGATGTTTAGGCTACTGATGTTTTCATCATTTGACCGGGTGTCTTGCTGACCATTTTATTTTATTTAACCTTTATTTAACTTGACAAGTCAGTTAAGAACACATTCTTATTTACCATGACGGCCAACCAGAAGGCAAAAGGGCTCCTGCAGGGACGGGGGCTGGGAATAAAAATGTTAAAATAAAATATAAATATAGGACAAAACACACATCACGACAAGAGAGACAATACAACACTGCATAAAGCAAGACCTAAGACAACAACATAGCAAGGCAGCAACACATGACAACACAGCATGGTAGAAACACAACATGACAACATGGTAGCAACACAACATGGTAGCAGCACAAAACATGGTACAAACATTGTTGGGTACAGACAACAGCACAAAGGGCAAGAAGGTAGAGACAACAATACATCACACAAAGCAGCCACAACTGTCAGTAAGAGTGTCCATGATTGAGTCTTTGAATGAAGAGATTGAGATTAAACTGTCCAGTTTGAGTGTTTTGTTGCAGCTTGTTCCAGTCGCTAGCTGCAGCGAACTGAAAAGAGGAGCGACCCAGGATGTGTGTGCTTTGGGGACCTTTAACAGAATGTGACTGGCAGAACGGGTGTTGTATGTGGAGGATGAGGGCTACAGTAGATATCTCAGATAGCGGGGAGTGAGGCCTAAGAGGGTTTTATAAATAAGCATCAACCAGTCTTAAGGACCTCCTTTAGCACCTCAGACTCAGGGACTGCCTGCAGGGAGAAACTTTGTAGCTGGGCAGGGAAAAGAGGGAGAAGCATCGGGGATAGTCGCATAAGAAGGGGTGGGAGATGAGGAAATGTTGGATGGGCAAGGAGGCATGGCTGAGTCAAATAGGAATCCTGACTTAATGAAGTGGTGATTAAAGAGCTCAGCCATGTGCTTCTTGTCAGTAAACAACCACATCATCAACATGGGCAGCTGTGAGGAAGAGGGTTTATTCTCCAGGTCTTTAACCGTTTTCCAGAACTTCTTGGGGTTAGACCCACAGAGAGGGAACTGCTCCGTAAAGTAACTCACTTTGGCCTTCCGGAAAGCCTGAATGCACTTATTTCTCATCTGCCTGAATGAGAGCCAGTCAGCCTGAGTATGCGTGTGCCGAGCCTTTCGCCAAATGCAATTCTTGAGGTGGAGTAAATCTGCAAGATCACGGTCGAACCAGGGCTGAACCTGTTTTTAATTCTAATTATCTTTATGGGGGCGTGTTTGTTAACAATACCACTGAAAATATATAAAAAGAAGGTCCAAGCGTCTTCGACAGAGGGAATCAAGCTGATTCTATACCATTTTACAGAGGCCAGTTCATAGAGGAAGACTTGCTCAAAAAAGTTTTTTAGCCAGTGTCTATGACAAATCAGGACAGGTCGTTTCACTGAGCAGCCATTACGAACACAGGCTGTAAAACAGTGATCACTAAGGTCATTACAGAAAACACCAGACAGATACCTATCAGGATTATTTGTGAGGATAACATTGAGGAGAGTAACCTTTTCTGGATGTTTGGAGCAATACATTGTGGGATTAGTGATAATCTGAGAAAGAGTCCCATTGCTTTGAGACTTGGTCAGGTGGTTTAAGCACGTCCCAGTTTAGGTCACCTAGCAGGATAAATTCAGACTTAGTATAAGGGGCCAGGAGAGAGCTTAGGGCAGGTAGGGTACAGGTCGGTGCTGATGTTGGCCAAAAACACCCAGCAACAGTCAACAAAGAGCTATTTGAAAGTTTAATACTTAAAACAAGCAAATCAAATAGTTTGGGGACAGACTTGGTGGAGACAACCGAGCACTGAAGGTGATCCTTGGTAAAGATTGCCACTCCCCACCTTTGGAAGATCTGTCTTGCCAAAAAGGTTATAACCAGAAAGGTTAACATCAGTATTCAAAACCTTCCTTAACCACGTCTCAGTAATGACCAACTCATCTGGATCGGAGCTGTGAACCCACACTTTCAATTGATCCATTTTAGGTAATAAGCTTCTCGTGTTAACGTGCAGAAAACCCAGGCTTTTACGAGAGCAGAATCAGTGAAGCAGATATGAGAGCAGAAGTCAGAATTGGGCCTAGCAACAGTAGATGGGCCAGGGTGTACATGCACATTTCCAGATGTCATCAACAGTAATACAATCAAGACGGCAGAGGACATGGAGAGCTCTGCAGTGCTGATTTATGACATCTGAATGTGCATCAGATGGCATCAAGATCATATTGTACAGCAATTTCATCAGGTAACATGAATACAAAGCCGGTGAGAGGTGGTTAGAATAGGATGGAAGGTCAAAAGTCTGTGTAACCAATAGAGAGTCAGAGTCCTGAGTGTGGGAACAAACAATCTGTCCCACGGTTTGGTAAAGCAAGTTCGTAGTCAACAAAGCATGCAGGAGTCATGAGGCAAATAGCAAAATGCACAAGAAAAAAATTAAATATATAACCACTTGGCCATTGTAAGTTTAGTCACTAGCCTCAACAGAGCCTGTGTGCTGGAGGCAGGTGAAAGCTCGGGAGGGGGAAGGGGAGACAGGCCAGGGCAGACGGTGAACAGATCGCCAGGTGGAATCCAAGCAGCAGTGCAGCAGACAACAGGAATAGGTGTCACAGCCACTTGGGAGAAGCTTTTATTTCTGGAGGCAGATTCCTTGTAGACAATGCCAGTGGATGGCTGTGAAACCCAGGAGGGGGCTTCAAGGCCTCTGGATCTGGGTGGGGTAGCCTGCCATTTGTTGGGCTCAAAGGCTTCGACACCTCTTGCTTCACACCTCAGTGCTAATTGAAGTTGTATCTCTTTGTCCTAGCAAGCTTAGTAGCCTGAGCATTCAGTCCTTATGAAGTCAAATATATCATTGTCATGTATTTTTCTTCTTGGCTTTTGAAAGTAAAAAATTGCTTCAGACTAAGCATTACTCACTCAATTCTAGGTTGGATGGTGTTTCGCTTGTTTGTTAGACATTTTTTTAATAAACATGCTGAAAAATGTGTGAGCTCATCTGCTCATGACCTCTCTCCCTCAATTCAATTCAATTCAATTCAATTCTCTCTCTCTCTCTCTCTCTCTCTCTCTCTGTCTCTCTCTCTCTCTGTCTGTCTCTCTCTCTCTCTCTCTCTCTCTCTCTCTCTCTCTCATGCATCTTGGTGGTTGAGGTATTAGGACTATTCTTATATTTTTTTAAATTTCTAAACAAATAAGCTTTTAAGGTGTCCAACACATAGGCTTTCTGCTTCATAGTAACAAAGACACTCCACGAATAAATTGATTGGACAGGTGAAATGGTTTTTATTTTTTTATTTTTTTTTACATGTAGCCTAAAGTAACTTCAACTGCTGAAAATGCTACTGTATTATTTGAAATAAAATACAAATCGTATTCTAATGTTCCCTTAGACTTTCATAAACACAACCAAATGATTATTTTTGCTATAGCATATATGAAATGTATTAATTACTGTTAGAATGTTGCAGTCAAAATGGCTGCTCATTAGCTTGAAGGGTGTCCCTCGGGGCCCAGCGGTTCCAGTGTTAATATCCATGTGTATACAGCATGTGTCTGTTTGGGTCCATCTCCCATAGGATGTGTGAGTGCGTCTGTGATGTGTAATATGACAAAGAGTGTTGTGGTCTGTACAGTACATAAGGTATGTGTGTAACCAGTGGGTCTGGACAGTACATAGTGTATGTGTGTAGCCAGTGGGTGTGTACTGTACATAGGGTATGTGTGTAACCGGTGGGTCTGTACAGTACATAGTGTATGTGTGTAACCAGTGGGTGTGTACTGTACATGGGTATGTGTGTAACCAGTGGGTCTGGACAGTACATAGTGTATGTGTGTAACCAGTGGGTGTGTACTGTACATAGGGTATGTGTGTTGCCAGTGGGTGTGTACTGTACTGTACATTGGGTATGTGTGTAGCCAGTGGGTGTGTACTGTACATAGTGTATGTGTGTAGCCAGTGGGTGTGTACTGTACTGTACATAGGGTATGTGTGTATTCAGTGTGTCTGTACTGTACATAGGGTATTCAGTGTAGCCAGTGGGTGTGTACTGTACATAGGGTATGTGTGTAGCCAGTGGGTGTGTACTGTACTGTACATAGGGTATGTGTGTAGCCAGTGGGTGTGTACTGTACATAGGGTATGTGTGTAGCCAGTGGGTGTGTACTGTACATAGGGTATGTGTGTTGCCAGTGGGTGTGTACTGTACATAGGGTATGTGTGTAGCCAGTGGGTGTGTACTGTACATAGGGTATGTGTGTAGCCAGTGGGTGTGTACTGTACATAGGGTATGTGTGTTGCCAGTGGGTGAGTACTGTACTGTACATAGGGTATGTGTGTAGCCAGTGGGTGTGTACTGTACAGTACATAGGGTATGTGTGTAACCAGTGGGTATGTACTGTACATAGGGTATGTGTGTAGCCAGTGGGTCTGTACTGTACATAGGGTATGTGTGTAACCAGTGGGTCTGTACTGTACATAGGGTATGTGTGTAGCCAGTGGATGTGTGTGTTCTAGCATTGACTTTCAACCTTCAGTAAATAGCAGAGTTTTATTTCTGGTCCTTATCTAGCGTGTGTGTGTGTGTGTGTGTGTGTGTGCGCTACTCGTGCTATACTACTATTGCATGTGTGCTTATACACATGTTTGTTTGTGGGTGTACAGTTGAGGATTGCCTGAACATGTAATCGTTCAATTTAAAACACACATAAAGCCTGTAAATGACATGAAGTGGGTAAGTAATTTGTGTTAAACATGAGCTGGCGCACACAAAGAAAATGTTGTTTGTACGGAGGTGCTGACTAACGTCGAATAAACTATAAACTATCAAAATAAAGAGTCACACTCCATCTATAAACTATCAAAATAAAGAGTCACACTCCATCTATAAACTATCAAAATAAAGAGTCACACTCCATCTATAAACTATCAAAATAAAGAAAGTCACACTCCATCTATAAACTATCAAAATAAAGAAAGTCACACTCCATCTATAAACTATCAAAATAAAGAAAGTCACACACTCCAGTTTAAAGTTGTTTGATCCATAGCTCAGAGTGTGTATCCCATAGTGAATAGGTTTAGAGGTTGTTTGATTCACAGGTTAGTGTGTATACCATAGTGAATAGGTTTAGAGGTTGTTTGATTCACAGGTTAGTCTATATCCCATAGTGAATAGGTTTAGAGGTTGTTTGATTCACAGGTTAGTCTATATCCCATAGTGAATAGGTTTAGAGGTTGTTTGATTCACAGGTTAGTCTATATTAGTGAATAGGTTCAGTCTATATCCCATAGTGAATAGGTTTAGAGGTTGTTTGATTCACAGGTTAGTCTATATCCCATAGTGAATAGGTTTAGAGGTTGTTTGATTCACAGGTTAGTCTATATCCCATAGTGAATAGGTTTAGAGGTTGTTTGATTCAAGGTTAGTCTATATCCCATAGTGAATAGGTTTGAGGTTGTTTATCACAAAAGTATATCCCATAGTGAATAGGTTTAGAGGTTGTTTGATTCACAGGTTAGTCTATATCCCATAGTGAATAGGTTTAGAGGTTGTTTGACAGGTTATCTATATCCCATAGTGAATAGGTTTAGAGGTTGTTTGATTCACAGGTTAGTCTATATCCCATAGTGAATAGGTTTAGAGGTTGTTTGATTCCAGGTTAGTCTATATCCCATAGTGAATAGGTTTAGAGGTTGTTTGATTCACAGGTTAGTCTATATCCCATCTAGTGAATAGGTTTAGAGGTTGTTTGAACAGGTTAGTCTATATCCCATAGTGAATAGGTTTAGAGGTTGTTTGATTCACAGGTTAGTCTATATCCCATAGTGAATAGGTTTAGAGGTTGTTTGATTCACAGGTTAGTCTATATCCCATAGTGAATAGGTTTAGAGGTTGTTTGATTCACAGGTTAGTCTATATCCCATAGTGAATAGGTTTAGAGGTTGTTTGAGGTTAGTCTATATCCCATAGTGAATAGGTTTAGAGGTTGTTTGATTCACAGGTTAGTCTATATCCCATAGTGAATAGGTTTAGAGGTTGTTTGATTCACAGGTTAGTCTATATCCCATAGTGAATAGGTTTAGAGGTTGTTTGATTCACAGGTTAGTCTATATCCCATAGTGAATAGGTTTAGAGGTTGTTTGATTCACAGGTTAGTCTATATCCCATAGTGAATAGGTTTAGAGGTTGTTTGATTCACAGGTTAGTCTATATCCCATAGTGAATAGGAGGTTGTTTGATTAGGGTTTAGTGAATAGGTTTAGAGGTTGTTTGATTCACAGGTTAGGTTAGGTTGTTTGATTCTAGTATCCCATAGTGAATAGGTTTAGAGGTTGTTTGATTCACAGGTTAGTCTATATCCCATAGTGAATAGGTTTAGAGGTTGTTTGATTCACAGGTTAGTCTATATCCCATAGTGAATAGGTTTAGAGGTTGTTTGATTCACAGGTTAGTCTATATCCCATAGTGAATAGGTTTAGAGGTTGTTTGATTCACAGGTTAGTCTATATCCCATAGTGAATAGGTTTAGAGGTTGTTTGATTCACAGGTTAGTCTATATCCCATAGTGAATAGGTTTAGAGGTTGTTTGATTCACAGGTTAGTCTATATCCCATAGTGAATAGGTTTAGAGGTTGTTTGATTCACAGGTTAGTCTATATCCCATAGTGAATAGGTTTAGAGGTTGTTTGATTCACAGGTTAGTCTATATCCCATAGTGAATAGGTTTAGAGGTTGTTTGATTTTAGTCTATATCCCATAGTGAATAGGTTTAGAGGTTGTTTGATTCACAGGTTAGTCTATATCCCATAGTGAATAGGTTTAGAGGTTGTTTGATTCACAGGTTAGTCTATATCCCATAGTGAATAGGTTTAGAGGTTGTTTGATTCACAGGTTAGTGTGTATCCCATAGTGAATAGGTTTAGAGGTTGTTTGATTCACAGGTTAGTGTGTAGCCCATAGTGAATAGGTTTAGAGGTTGTTTGATTCACAGGTTAGTGTGTATCCCATAGTGAATAGGTTTAGAGGTTGTTTGATTCACAGGTTAGTGTGTATACCATAGTGAATAGGTTTAGAGGTTGTTTGATTCACAGGTTAGTGTGTATCCCATAGTGAATAGGTTTAGAGGTTGCTTGATTCACAGGTTAGTGTGTATACCATAGTGAATAGGTTTAGAGGTTGTTTGATTCACAGGTTAGTGTGTATCCCATAGTGAATAGGTTTAGAGGTTGTTTGATTCACAGGTTAGTGTGTATACCATAGTGAATAGGTTTAGAGGGGCGTATGCCTTATGGCTAACGTGACATGGTGTGATGAAAGAAACATACAGGAACTCAAATCCTTCTGTTCACCTGATTTAGAATTCCTCACAATCAAATGTAGACCGCATTATCTACCAAGAGAATTCTCTTCGATTATAATCACAGCCGTATATATCCCCCCCCAAGCAGACACATCGATGGCTCTGAACGAACTTTATTTAACTCTCTGCAAACTGGAAACCATTTATCCGGAGGCTGCATTCATTGTAGCTGGGGATTTTAACAAGGCTAATCTGAAAACAAGACTCCTAAATTTTATCAGCATATCGATTGCGCAACCAGGGGTGGAAAGACCTTGGATCATTGTTACTCTAACTTCCGCGACGCATATAAGGCCCTGCCCCGCCCCCCTTTCGGAAAAGCTGACCACGACTCCATTTTGTTGATCCCTGCCTACAGATAGAAACTAAAACAAGAGGCTCCCACGCTGAGGTCTGTCCAACGCTGGTCCGACCAAGCTGACTCCACACTCCAAGACTGCTTCCATCACGTGGACTGGGAGATGTTTCGTATTGCGTCAGATAACAACATTGACGAATACGCTGATTCGGTGTGCGAGTTCATTAGAACGTGCGTTGAAGATGTCGTTCCCATAGCAACGATTAAAACATTCCCAAACCAGAAACCGTGGATTGATGGCAGCATTCGCGTGAAACTGAAAGCGCAAACCACTGCTTTTAATCAGGGCAAGGTGTCTGGTAACATGACCGAATACAAACAGTGCAGCTATTCCCTCCGCAAGGCTATCAAACAAGCTAAGCGTCAGTACAGAGACAAAGTAGAATCTCAATTCAACGGCTCAGACACAAGAGGCATGTGGCAGGGTCTACAGTCAATCACGGACTACAGGAAGAAATCCAGCCCAGTCACGGACCAGGATGTCTTGCTCCCAGGCAGACTAAATAACTTTTTGCCCGCTTTGAGGACAATACAGTGCCACTGACACGGCCTGCAACGAAAACATGCGGTCTCTCCTTCACTGCAGCCGAGGTGAGTAAGACATTTAAACGTGTTAACCCTCGCAAGGCTGCAGGCCCAGACGGCATCCCCAGCCGCGCCCTCAGAGCATGCGCAGACCAGCTGGCCGGTGTGTTTACGGACATATTCAATCAATCCCTATACCAGTCTGCTGTTCCCACATGCTTCAAGAGGGCCACTATTGTTCCTGTTCCCAAGAAAGCTAAGGTAACTGAGCTAAACGACTACCGCCCCGTAGCACTCACTTCCGTCATCATGAAGTGCTTTGAGAGACTAGTCAAGGACCATATCACCTCCACCCTACCTGACACCCTAGACCCACTCCAATTTGCTTACCGCCCAAATAGGTCCACAGACGATGCAATCTCAACCACACTGCACACTGCCCTAACCCATCTGGACAAGAGGAATACCTATGTGAGAATGCTGTTCATCGACTACAGCTCGGCATTCAACACCATAGTACCCTCCAAGCTCGTCATCAAGCTCGAGACCCTGGGTCTCGACCCCGCCCTGTGCAACTGGGTACTGGACTTCCTGACGGGCCGCCCCCAGCTGGTGAGGGTAGGCAACAACATCTCCTCCCCGCTGATCCTCAACACTGGGGCCCCACAAGGGTGCGTTCTGAGCCCTCTCCTGTACTCCCTGTTCACCCACGACTGCGTGGCTACGCACGCCTCCAACTCAATCATCAAGTTTGCGGCGACACAACAGTGGTAGGCTTGATTACCAACAACGACGAGACGGCCTACAGGGAAGAGGTGAGGGCCCTCGGAGTGTGGTGTCAGGAAAATAACCTCACACTCAACGTCAACAAAACTAAGGAGATGATTGTGGACTTCAGAAAACAGCAGAGGGAACACCCCCCTATCCACATCGATGGAACAGTAGTGGAGAGGGTAGCAAGTTTTCAGTTCCTCGGCATACACATCACAGACAAACTGAATTGGTCCACTCACACAGACAGCATCGTGAAGAAGGCGCAGCAGCGCCTCTTCAACCTCAGGAGGCTGAAGAAATTCGGCTTGTCACCAAAAGCACTCACAAACTTCTACAGATGCACAATCGAGAGCATCCTGGCGGGCTGTATCACCGCCTGGTACGGCAACTGCTCCGCCCTCAACCGTAAGGCTCTCCAGAGGGTAGTGAGGTCTGCACAACGCATCACCGGGGGCAAACTACCTGCCCTCCAGGACACCTACACCACCCGATGTTACAGGAAGGCCATAAAGATCATCAAGGACATCAACCACCCGAGCCACTGCCTGTTCACCCCGCTATCATCCAGAAGGCGAGGTCAGTACAGGTGCATCAAAGCTGGGACCGAGAGACTGAAAAACAGCTTCTATCTCAAGGCCATCAGACTGTTAAACAGCCACCACTAACATTGAGTGGCTGCTGCCAACACACTGACACTGACACTGACTCAACTCCAGCCACTTTAATAATGGCAATTGATGGGAAATGATGTAAATATATCACTAGCCACTTTAAACAATGCTACCTTATATAATGTTACTTACCCTACATTATTCATTTCATATGCATACGTATATACTGTACTCTATATCATCGACTGCATCCTTATGTAATACATGTATCACTAGCCACTTTAACTATGCCACTTTGTTTACATACTCATCTCATATGTATATACTGTACTCTATCATCTACTGTATCTTGCCTATGCTGCTCTGTACCATCACTCATTCATATATCCTTATGTACATATTCTTTATCCCCTTACACTGTGTATAAGACAGTAGTTTTGGAATTGTTAGTTAGATTACTTGTTGGTTATTACTGCATTGTCGGAACTAGAAGCACAAGCATTTCGCTACACTCGCATTAACATCTGCTAACCATGTGTATGTGACAAATAAAATTTGATTTGATTTTGATTTGAGGTTGTTTGATCCACAGGTTAGTGTGTATACCATAGTGAATAGGTTTAGAGGTTGTTTGATCCACAGGTTAGTGTGTATCCCATAGTGAATCAGTTTAGAGGTTGTTTGATTCACAGCTTAGTGTATATCCCATAGTGAATCGGTTTAGAGGTTGTTTGATTCACAGCTTAGTGTATATCCCATAGTGAATCAGTTTAGAGGTTGTTTGATTCACAGCTTAGTGTATATCCCATAATGAATCGGTTTAGAGCTGGTTTGATTCACAGCTCAGAGTGTATATTCCATTTTTATTTTATTTCACCTTTATTTAACCAGGTAGGCTAGTTGAGAACAAATTCTCATCTACAACTGCGACCTGGCCAAGATAAAGCATAGCAGTGTGAACAGACAACAACACATGGAGTAAACAATTAACAAGTCAAAAACACAGTAGAAAAAAAAGAGAGTCTATATACATTGTGTGCAAAAGGCATGAGGAGGTAGGTGAATAATTACAATTTATCAGATTAACACTGGAGTGATAAATGATCAGATGGTCATGTGCAGGTAGAGATACTGGTGTGCAAAAGAGCAGAAAAGTAAATAAATAAAAACAGTATGGGGATGAGGTAGGTAAATTGGGTGGGCTATTTACCGATGGACTATGTACAGCTGCAGCGATCGGTTAGCTGCTCAGATAGCAGATGTTTGAAGTTGGTGAGGGAGATAAAAGTCTCCAACTTCAGCGATTTTTGCAATTCGTTCCAGTCATAGGGAATCCGTTTAGAGGTTGTTTGATTCACAGCTCAGAGTATCTATCCCACAGTGAATCAGTTTAGAGGTTGTTTGATTCACAGCTCAGAGTGTATATCCCATAGTGAATCAGTTTAGAATTATTTTGATTCACAGCTCAGAGTGTATATTCCATAGTGAATCAGTTTAGAGGTTGTTTGATTCACAGCTCAGAGTGTATATCCCATAGTGAATCAGTTTAGAATTGTTTTGATTCACAGCTCAGAGTGTATATTCCATAGTGAATCAGTTTAGATGTTGTTTGATTCACAGCTCAGAGTGTATATCCCATAGTGAATCAGTTTAGAATTATTTTGATTCACAGCTCAGAGTGTATATTCCATAGTGAATCAGTTTAGAGGTTGTTTGATTCACAGCTCAGAGTGCATATCCCATAGTGAATCAGTTTAGAGGTTGTTTGATTCACAGCTCAGAGTGTATATTCCATAGTGAATCAGTTTAGAGGTTGTTTGATTCACAGCTCAGAGTGTATATTCCATAGTGAATCAGTTTAGAGGTTGTTTGATTCACAGCTCAGAGTGTATATTCCATAGTGAATCAGTTTAGAGGTTGTTTGATTCACAGCTCAGAGTGCATATCCCATAGTGAATCAGTTTAGAGGTTGTTTGATTCACAGCTCAGAGTGTATATTCCATAGTGAATCAGTTTAGAGTTTGTTTGATTCACAGCTCAGAGTGCATATCCCATAGTGAATCAGTTTAGAGGTTGTTTGATTCACAGCTCAGAGTGCATATCCATAGTGAATCAGTTTAGAGGTTGTTTGATTTTGATTCCATAGTGCAGTTTAGAGGTTGTTTGATTCACAGCTAGTATATCCATAGTGAATCAGTTTAGAGGTTGTTTGATTCACAGCTCAGAGTGTATATTCCATAGTGAATCAGTTTAGAGGTTGTTTGATTCACAGCTCAGAGTGTATATTCCATAGTGAATCAGTTTAGAGGTTGTTTGATTCACAGCTCAGAGTGTATATTCCATAGTGAATCAGTTTAGAGGTTGTTTGATTCACAGCTCAGAGTGTATATTCCATAGTGAATCAGTTTAGAGGTTGTTTGATTCACAGCTCAGAGTGTATATTCCATAGTGAATCAGTTTAGAGGTTGTTTGATTCACAGCTCAGAGTGTATATTCCATAGTGAATCAGTTTAGAATTATTTTGATTCACAGCTCAGAGTGTATATTCCATAGTGAATCAGTTTAGAGGTTGTTTGATTCACAGCTCAGAGTGCATATCCCATAGTGAATCAGTTTAGAGGTTGTTTGATTCACAGCTCAGAGTGCATATCCCATAGTGAATCAGTTTAGAGGTTGTTTGATTCACAGCTCAGAGTGCATATCCCATAGTGAATCAGTTTAGAGGTTGTTTGATTCACAGCTCAGAGTGCATATCCCATAGTGAATCAGTTTAGAGGTTGTTTGATTCACAGCTCAGAGTGCATATCCCATAGTGAATCAGTTTAGAGGTTGTTTGATTCACAGCTCAGAGTGTATATTCCATAGTGAATCAGTTTAGAGGTTGTTTGATTCACAGCTCAGAGTGCATATCCCATAGTGAATCAGTTTAGAGGTTGTTTGATTCACAGCTCAGAGTGTATATTCCATAGTGAATCAGTTTAGAGGTTGTTTGATTCACAGCTCAGAGTGCATATCCCATAGTGAATCAGTTTAGAGGTTGTTTGATTCACAGCTCAGAGTGTATATTCCATAGTGAATCAGTTTAGAGGTTGTTTGATTCACAGCTCAGAGTGTATATTCCATAGTGAATCAGTTTAGAGGTTGTTTGATTCACAGCTCAGAGTGTATATTCCATAGTGAATCAGTTTAGAGGTTGTTTGATTCACAGCTCAGAGTGCATATCCCATAGTGAATCAGTTTAGAGGTTGTTTGATTCACAGCTCAGAGTGTATATTCCATAGTGAATCAGTTTAGAGGTTGTTTGATTCACAGCTCAGAGTGTATATTCCATAGTGAATCAGTTTAGAGGTTGTTTGATTCACAGCTCAGAGTGCATATCCCATAGTGAATCAGTTTAGAGGTTGTTTGATTCACAGCTCAGAGTGCATATCCCATAGTGAATCAGTTTAGAGGTTGTTTGATTCACAGCTCAGAGTGTATATCCCATAGTGAATCAGTTTAGAGGTTGTTTGATTCACAGCTCAGAGTGTATATCCCATAGTGAATCAGTTTAGAGGTTGTTTGATTCACAGCTCAGAGTGCATATCCCATAGTGAATTTGACAGGAGGAACATGGGTTTAAATAGCCTGCTACCCTCTACTGGTCCTCATTGAAATGTTGATGAACATAGACATGTTCTCTGTTTTCTCTCTCTTTCTCTCTGTGTGTGTGTGAGTCAGGGTTTAAACATTGATGACTGGTCTCTGTACTGGTACTGCAGTATTTCTAAACACTTTATTAGCTCCCAGCACAGAACACTCATGCTTTAAACCAGCCAATGTATACTAACATAACCTGTCACATCATCTTAGATCTCTCTCT
>NC_056445.1:16804374-16806874 GCF_018296145.1 Oncorhynchus tshawytscha
CAGCCAGCCTCCTCACCTTCAGCCAGCCTCCTCACCTTCAGCCAGCCTCCTCACCTTCAGCCAGCCTCCTCACCTTCAGCCAGCCTCCTCACCTTCAGCCAGCCTCCTCACCTTCAGCCAGCCTCCTCACCTTCAGCCAGCCTCCTCACCTTCAGCCAGCCTCCTCACCTTCAGCCAGCCTCCTCACCTTCAGCCAGCCTCCTCACCTTCAGCCAGCCTCCTCACCTTCAGCCAGCCTCCTCACCTTCAGCCAGCCTCCTCACCTTCAGCCAGCCTCCTCACCTTCAGCCAGCCTCCTCACCTTCAGCCAGCCTCCTCACCTTCAGCCAGCCTCACCTTCAGCCAGCCTCACCTTCAGCCTAGCAGGCCCATCTGAGCGACCGAAGCAGAAGATAAAGGATCAAATCGGGGCAATGTAAAAGGGGTACGAGGAACCCCTTCCTCCGCCCTGTCCTCCGACTTGGCATCAGAAGGTCTACCCGTCTCCTCTCCTTGCAATGAGAGAATCAGTTGTCACTAAACCCTCCTGACTAGCACCAAAAGCTCAGCCTTTAGGGCTTTCTCCAGGGACAACAAATCCATAATGGTCAGCTATAGCTATAAAGTCTACTTTACGAAACCTCACCAAACAATCAATAGAGGGCACTTCAAAAACTTGGAGATGGAGATGCAGCCATCTTATACAATGCAGTCTCCTGAACACTAACTAAACAAGTCATCCAAACTCACAACCTACCATCACACCTCAATCACTAACCAGAGAGCTCAGAGCAGCAGGGTCCGGTGGGTTTAATGGAAAGATTCCGGATGAGCCCCCATTATGTTACGCACGCCTCTATGAAGAGGGAACACAACACCATGCTACAACTAAGCTCTCCGTGAAGTGAAAAAGGTATGGACTGTAGGTGCGAGTAAGAATGACAACAGGCAGAATGTGGTACCGTTTACAAGGACTTTATTCCTTTACACGGTAATATGGGGAAAAGGGGCTGGACGGAACCAAAGCAAAGAAAGTAAATCTCAAAGCCCCCCCCTCTCCTATCTTACCTGCCTACCCACTTCTTACCTAATTTAGCACCACCTGGTGCCCTAACCAAAATACAGGGGGTGGTCCGCCCAGGTCTTACCTATTGTGCATAGACAATGAATATACTACGGGTATATGTATGCCCGCGGGCCTCTTGCCTAAGCACTCCCTAGGTGCCTTCCCCTTCCCCCCTGGGAACAAATGAAAACAGAATATTAAACAATTTCACAAACTAAGAAACAAAGGACATCAAATAAGCTCTATCTGAGCAACAAACTCACAGAACATACCACTTCCCAGCAATGAACTCCCAGCAAAATCAACCTCTAGCAAAATCTCTGCAATGAACTCCCAGCAAATCTCTCTGCAATGACCTCCCAGCAAATCTCTCACAATCAATCTCAGCAATCCCTACCTCCAGCAAAATCGCTCTGCAATGACCTCCCAGCAAAATCTCTATCCTGAACAGAACACTGGATTTTATATAGCTTCAGAATGAATGTGTAATTGGAGACAGCTGTGTCTTGACGAGGGGATGTGGTCAGCTCTCCAATTAGCCCTGGAGTCGACCAATCAGCTGCTTGAGGGATTTCAGGAAGCCATTTCCTGAAATAAACACATGCACAAACACAAACTACAACACGTAAACTGGGGAATGTAACAGTTGTTATGTATACTAGATTTGTTTTAGGCCTATTCAATTACTTTATTATTTAATTACGAGTCATCATCTCATCTCTATAGATTTAGCTGCTACCTATGCTGCCTGAAAAATCCCTATTTTAGTAGTTCTTCAATGTAAAAAGGCATACTGTATTTTCAGAAAGAGATACCTCATGAATCAACTGCACTCTGTCCCTCTCAATTGCCTTCTTCTCTCTTCTCTCCGTCTCAGAACAGACAAGTTCGCACAATGGAGTATGAAGTCATTGTAGTTAATTAACACGTTTTCTGCGCTAAACTACGTATAATATGGGCCTGTTGGAAACTACAACTCCCTACAACGTCACACAGTTCAAGCCTGATCTGATTTATCTCTAGAGAAACTGCTCACTGCTCTCACAGAAAAAAACCTGAAGGAAATGGTCAATTAGTTGTTTAAAAACCGAAAATAACCAACATTTTGGTTAATCGCTCAGCACTAGCAGAGGGTGAAAGAGAGGGAGAGAAAGTGGGAGAGAATTATTCACACACATACGTACCCATCTACCCGGTTAAAGAGTCCTGGGGGAGCTCTTAGTGTGTAGGAAAAGACATTAATAAAACGCCCCTTTAACCCTCACCACCATAAAGGCCCTCTTTGTCCAACCTCACAGGACTCTCTTTCTCTTCGCCTCACTCCTCGTTCCCCCTCTCTCCTTCTCTTTTTCAGATGCAATCTTGCCCTTTTGTTTTCCTCTCCATCCCTCCATCACTGCATCCTGCTCTCCATCCCTCCCTCCATAGCTGATATTCTATTCATGAGAGTCAGTG
>NC_056445.1:16811874-16816874 GCF_018296145.1 Oncorhynchus tshawytscha
AGGGTGAACACAAACCTGATGGGAGACCTATATAGGACAAACATCATTTGAATTTCACCTTTATATTTTAACATTATGTTTGTTGATAATATAACAACAGGTAGTTCAGTCAAAATATCCTGTGGTAAAACAACCTCTTAAACACTCCATTCCAGATTCTACATCAGTGTTATGGTCTTAAGTACCAGCAATACCTCTCCATTTCTCTGCTAGTGCTGACAGCAAGAATGGTTGAACAGATAAACATAGAGTGTTTACGTGGTCAGAGCACCAGAGGAGAGCAGAGGAAGGGAGGGATGCACAGAGTAGATGAATGAATAGATGGATTAGCAGGAGTCAGACAGCTGAGAGACTTATGCAGGACAGAGACTGCTGCACTAGAGATGTTGTCTGTTGGGTTGAAGAGGGATGGGTGGGCTTTCTCTTTCTTACACACACACACACACACACACACACACACACATACCACACACACACACACACACACACACACACACACACACACACACACACACACACACACACACACACACACACACACACACACACACACACACACACACACACACACACACACACACACACACACACATACACACACAGACACACAGACACACAGACACACACACACACACACACACACACACACACACACACACACACACACACACACACACACACAGACACACATACACACACACACACACACACACACACACACACACACACACACACACACACACACACACACACACACACACACACACACACACACACACACACACACAGACACACATACACACACACACACACACACACACACACACACACACACTACTCTGATTCTCTCTCCTCTACTCTTCAGTTCTTGATGTTCACACTCCCTCTCTGCAGTTACCATCATTATCCTCATATCTATAAATATCAGCCACTCTCTCTTCTCTGTGTTCTCTCGCTCCCTCTCTTCTTTTCCTTCATCTCTGTTTCCTCTTCATTCTGGGTCACCTGCTCAGCCCTGACGGAATTATTCCTTCTGAGTTTGAGTCACAGTTTAGCGGGGAGGAGGACAATGCATAGGAGAGAAATTCTTACACACACACTTGCACACCAACACATATACACACACACCAACAACACTGTATCCCTGGGGCCTAGTCCACCTGGATGCATACCCCATCACACACACCAACAACACCGTATCCCTGGGGCCTAGTCCACCTGGATGCATACCCCATCACACACACCAACAACACCGTATCCCTGGGGCCTAGTCCACCTGGATGCATACCCCATCACACACACCAACAACACCGTATCCCTGGGGCCTAGTCCACCTGGATGCATACCCCATCACACACACCAACAACACCATATCCCTGGGGCCTAGTCTACCTGGATGCATACCCCATTATACACACCAACAACACCGTATCCCTGGGGCCTAGTCTACCTGGATGCATACCCCATTACACACACCAACAACACCGTATCCCTGGGGCCTAGTCTACCTGGATGCATACCCCATTACACACACCAACAACACCGTATCTCTGGGGCCTAGTCTACCTGGATGCATACCCCATCACACACACCAAAAACACTGTATCTCTGGGGCCTAGTCTACCTGGATGCATACCCCATCACACACACCAAAAACACTGTATCTCTGGGGCCTAGTCTACCTGGATGCATACCCCAACACACACAGTAAAACCAGACATACCGTGGGGCAAAAAAGCATTTAGTCAGCCACCAATTGTGCAAGTTCTCCCACTTAAAAAGATGAGAGAGGTCTGTAATTTTCATCATAGGTACACTTCAACTAAGAAAAAAAATCCAGAAAATCACATTGTAGTTTTTTTAATGAATTTATTTGCAAATTATGGTGGAAAATAAGTATTTGGTCAATAACAAAAGTTTATCTCAATACTTTGTTATATATCCTTTGTTGGCAATGGCAGAGGTCAAACGTTTTCTGTAAGTCTTCACAAGGATTTCACACACTGTTGCTGGTATTTTGGCCCATTCCTCCATGCAGATCTCCTCTAGAGCAGTGATGTTTTGGGGCTGTTGCTGGGCAACACGGACTTTCAACTCCCTCCAAAGATTTTCTATGGGGTTGAGATCTGGAGACTGGCTAGGCCACTCCAGGACCTTGAAATGCTTCTTACGAAGCCACTCCTTCGTTGCCCGGGCGGTGTGTTTGGGATCATTGTCATGCTGAAAGACCCAGCCACGTTTCATCTTCAATGCCCTTGCTGATGGAAGGAGGTTTTCACTCAAAATCTCACGATACATGGCCCCATTCATTCTTTCCTTTACACGGATCAGTCGTCCTGGTCCCTTTGCAGAAAAACAGCCCCAAAGCATGATGTTTCCACCCCCATGCTTCACAGTAGGTATGGTGTTCTTTGGATGCAACGCAGCATTCTTTGTTCTCCAAACACGACGAGTTGAGTTTTTACCAAAAAGTTATATTTTGGTTTCATCTGACCATATGACATTCTCCCAATCTTCTTCTGGATCATCCAAATGCTCTCTAGCAAACTTCAGACGGGCCTGGACATGTACTGGCTTAAGCAAGGGGACACGTCTGGCACTGCAGGATTTGAGTCCCTGGCGGCGTAGTGTGTTACTGATGGTAGGCTTTGTTACTTTGGTCCCAGCTCTCTGCAGGTCATTCACTAGGTCCCCCCGTGTGGTTCTGGGATTTTTGCTCACCGTTCTTGTGATCATTTTGACCCCACGGGGTGAGATCTTGCATGGAGCCCCAGATCAAGGGAGATTATCAGTGGTCTTGTATGTCTTCCATTTCCTAATAATTGCTCCCACAGTTGATTTCTTCAAACCAAGCTGCTTACCTATTGCAGATTCAGTCTTCCCAGCCTGGCGCAGGTCTACAATTTTGTTTCTGGTGTCCTTTGACAGTTCTTTGGTCTTGGCCATAGTGGAGTTTGGAGTGTGACTGTTTGAAGTTGTGGACAGGTGTCTTTTATACTGATAACAAGTTCAAACAGGTGCCATTAATACAGGTAACGAGTGGAGGACAGAGGAGCCTCTTAAAGAATAAGTTACAGGTCTGTGAGAACCAGAAATCTTGCTTGTTTGTAGGTGACCAAATACTTATTTTCCACCATAATTTGCAAATAAATTCATTAAAAATCCTACAATGTTATTTTCTGGATTTTTTTTCTCATTTTGTCTGTCATAGTTGAAGTGTACCTATGGTGAAAATTACAGGCCTCTCTCATCTTTTTAAGTGGGAGAACTTGCACAATTGGTGGCTGACTAAATACTTTTTTGCCCCACTGTATATCCATACAGACCATACACATACAACCATTGCATTTTATGGAGACAATGTCATTAGCTGTATTAATGGTGTTACATTCCCCAGATTATGTGTTGTAGTTTGTGTATTTACATGTGTTTATTTCAGGAAATGGCTTCCTGAAATCCCTCAAGCAGCTGATTGGTCGACTCCAGGGCTAATTGAAGAGCTGACCCCGCCCCCTCGTCAAGACGCAGCTGTCTCCATTACCCATTCCTTCTGACACTATATAAAAGCCAGTGTTCTGTTCAGGGGGGAGATCTCTTCTTTTTGGAGGTAGAGATTTTGCTGGAGGTAGGGATTGCTGAGATTGATTGTGATAGAGGTTGATTTTGTTGGAAAGTGGTATGTTCTGTGAGTTTGTTGCTCAGATAGAGCTTATTTGACATCCTTTTGTTTAAAATTGTTTAATATTCTGTTTCATTTGTTCCCAGGGGGGAAGGGGAAGGCACCTAGGGAGTGCTTAGGCAAGAGGCCCGCGGGCATACATATACCCGTAGCATATTCACTGTCTAGACACACTAGGTAAGACCTGGGCGGACCACCCCTTGTATTTTGGTTAGGGCACCAGGTGGTACTAAATTAGGTAAGTAGTGGGTAGGCAGGTAAGATAGGAGAGGGGGGGGCTTTGAGATTTACTTTCTTTGCTTTGGTTCCGTCCAGCCCCTTTTCCCCATATTACCGTGTAAAGGAATAAAGTCCTTGTAAACGGTACCACATTCTGCCTGTTGTCATTCTTACTTGCACCTACAGTCCATACCTTTTTCGCTTCACAGAGAGTTTAGTTGTAGCAGGGTGTTGCGTTCCCTCTTCATAGAGGCGTGCGTAACAAATGGAACAATGTTACAGGAGGTGTCTGGTGTTACAATAGTAGTGAATCTTATCATACATACCCGAATTATAATTCAAACAGAATATGATGCTGCTTGTGTGGGTGTTTTCAAATGTGTGCATGTGTCAGAGAAAAACAGACAGGTGGAGAGAGAGTGAGACGGAGAAAGAACGAGAGCGGGAAGGAGGGAGAGACAAAAGGGGAAGAAGAAATGATGTAAACTCTTCGTCTGTTTGAACTTGAAAAGGTTGGAGGAGACATTTGTTAGATAATAAACTCAGCCATCCGTTTCTAAATGTTTGTTTGTGGTTTCGGCAAAGGTTACCCAGTGTTTAGCATGAGACAGTATGGAAAATGAATCAAATGCAAAGGTTACTAGTGTCTTCAGAAAATGAGAAAATGAACCAATATGACACCGTCCTCTCCATATTGCGCCAGAATTGTTTTCAGCAAACAAACTGCGTCTTGGACGGCAGAGAGTCAGAAACAAGCCGAAAACATTACAAACACACCTTGTTTTTCATCTCATCAAATGCTACAACATTTGGCTTCAAGTCTGGGTTATTCCTGGAAGACTCAAATTAGAGAGGGTGGGGACAGAACACTGGTGGAATTGTGGGTAATAAATCCAGAGGTGGGAAGACAGTGAGAAGGCAGCAGGGTGGGGGAGAGACAGGTTACAGGCATTACCACATAACATCACACAAGTTGTGAGTGGTATAAATAAACCACTTCATATCCGGCAGGGTAGGAGTCAATAGCCCAGAGTGTCACAGCGGGAGAAAAAAAAATTAAGAGAGAGAGACAGTGGGTGTGGGAGAGACAGTGGGTGTGGGA
>NC_056445.1:16819374-16834374 GCF_018296145.1 Oncorhynchus tshawytscha
TGTGGGAGAGAGAGAGAGAGAGAGAGAGAGAGAGAGAGAGAGAGAGAGAGAGAGAGTGAGAGAGAGAGAGAGAAAGAGTGTGAGAGAGAGAGAGAGAGAGAAAGAGTGTGAGAGAGAGAGAGTGGATCATCCTACGTAAGAGACAAAAGCGAGAGAGGGAGAGGAGAGAGAGAGGGAGGAAGGGAGGAGGAGGTGACGAAGAAGAGGACAAACAGTGTGTGCACCTGTGTGTCTGTTGACACATTTGAGTGGTTGCTTTTGGGATAAAAAAGGAAACTAATCACTGTGGCAGATTGATTGCTGTGTATTACCACCCCTTCAGTTTGTCTCTTTGTTTAACTCTCTGTCTCTCTGCTCTGTTCTTTTCTGTTCTGTTTTCTTTTTCCACTCACAATGTGTTCCCTCTATCCCTCACCCTCTTGTTTTCGCTCCTTCGACATTCTATGTATAAAGAGAACGAGATCACAGCACTATGTCCCTCTGAAAGAGGAAGGGGAAGTAACCACACATGGTGATGCCTGGGTGCTAGGCAACAGTAGTGTGAGTGACATGTTGTATCAATCATACAGAGAGATACAGATTATCGCTGTTGATACCGAAACAATTTCCAACTCTTTATCTAAGGAGCCATATGTTTTTCTGATCAACCTCTCTCCTTATTCCGTTTTTTAATTGACAGCTTCCCAGAAATCTCATATTCCACTTCTGGCTTCAACTCTTCCTTTATAGTCTGTTGAGTAGTTACTTCCTGTGGAACTTGATATGAAACAAAAGATGATCTATTACTGTATATTGACAAAATATTAGAGTGACCAATCTAACTATGGAAATACATGTCCTCAACAATGGAAGGCAGGCAGGAGGAGGCGAGATCAGGTAGGACCATTCTAGCCAATGAGAGGGGAGATACGCGTGTGAACAACAGGCACAACTAAGATGTTTTTCTCAAAATTGTCAGAATGCCACCTGCATCCACTTATATCAGTACATTTGTAACAGCCTAAACATTACGAAACTTCAATTTGATCGAATGAGCCTCACGTAATTCAACACTCTCTCATAGACCTCCGTATCTAAAGTGGACAGATTTTGGACGGAGTAAATCCTCTCGCTTTGCCTCTTCCTCTCTGTTGAAACATGTCAGCATAAGAGGGGCCATGTCCTTGTCTCTGTCTCTGGCGTAAGCAGAGAAATAGGTCTGCATTGTGGTTTTAGCTTGTCACAGCTCTTTGTGTGAAACAAGAACATTATTGTGGTTCCTTCCTCATACCTGTTAGTCAAGTGGAAAGTCTGACTCCCTCTGCCTCTGACTAACCCAGTGGCGTGTATAATTTAATTATCTTTCAATGCATTTTATCATCACATGTTTATCACAAATCTGTACTTGTCACGTCCGTTAGTATCGACGGACCAAGGCGCAGCTTTGGTAGAGATTCCACATATTTAGTAGAGTGAAACTTGAAAAAAACAAAACAAAGAATAAAGGAACCTTGATGACAATGCAGTGCTAACAGGTAACTAAACATAAACAATATCCCATAACCCACAGGTGGAAAAAATGCAACTTATGTATGATCCCCAATTACAGACAACGATTACCAGCTGCCTCTCATTGGGAATCATACACAAACTCCAACATAGAAAATAAAACCTAGAACCCCACATAGAAAATATAAAGGGTTCGTGGGGTGTCTAGTATTGGTGGCGGGACGAAGTACCTGCTCATCCACCAGCATCGGGGGCGGCTCTGGTGCGGGACGAAGTACCTGTTCATCCACCAGCATCAGGGGCGGCTCTGGTGCGGGATGAAGTACCTGCTCATCCACCAGCATCGGGGGCGGCTCTGGTGTGGGACGAAGTACCTGCTCATCCACCAGCATTGGGGGTGGCTCTGGTGCGGGACGAAGTACCTGCTCATCCACCTGCATCGGGGGCGGCTCTGGTGCGGGACGAAGTACCTGCTCATCCTGGTGATCCAGCCATGGAGCTGGACTGGACGCCATGTCTGGACTGGGCATCGGAGCAGAGGAGGGCTCCGGCCATGGACCCAGGCTGAACACTGTGTCTGGACTGGGCATCGGAGCAGAGGAGGGCTCCGGCCATGGACCCAGGCTGAACACTGTGTCTGGACTGGGCATCGGAGCAGAGGAGGGCTCCGGCCATGGACCCAGGCTGAACACTGTGTCTGGACTGGGCATCGGAGCAGAGGAGGGCTCCTGCCATGGAGCTGGACTGGATGCCGTGTCTGGACTGGGCATCGGAGCAGAGGAGGGCTCCGGCCATGGAGCTGGACTGGACGACCGTGTTTGGACTGGGCATCGGAGCAGAGGAGGGCTCTTGCCATGGAGATAGAGGTTCCGGACCGCTAACCATCGCGGGAGGTTCCGAACCGTGGACCGTCTCAGGAGGTTCCGGACCGTGGACTGTCTCAGGAGGTTCCGGACCGTGGGCCATCTCCGGAAGTTTCGGACTGTGGACTGTCACCGGTAGCTCTGGACTGGGAACAGTCGCCGGTAGCTCTGGACTGGGAACAGTCGCCGGTAGCTCTGGACTGGGAACAGTCGCCAGTAGCTCTGGACTGGGAACAGTCGCCGGTAGCTCTGGACTGGGGAGGCGCACTTGAGGGAGAGTGTGAGGAGCAGGCAAAGGACATACCGGACTGGGAAGGCGCACTTGAGGGAGAATGCGAGGAGCAGGCAAAGGACGTACCGGACTGGGAAGGCGCACTTGAGGGAGAGTGCGAGGAGCAGGCACAGGACGTACCGGACTGGGAAGGAGCACTTGAGGGAGTGTGCGAGGAGCAGGCACAGGACGTACTGGGCTGTGGAGGCGCACTGGAGGTCTGGAGCGTAGAGCTGGCACAACGTGTCCTGGACAGATGACAACCTTCGCACAGCAAGCGCGGGGAGCTGGCACAGGACGTACCAGACTGTGGAGGCGCACTGGAGACACGTTGCGTAGAACCGGCACACATTGTACCGGAACGTTAACACACTTCGCACGGCAAGTGCGGGGAGCTGGCACAGGACGTACTGAGCTGTGAAGACGCACTGGAGACCTGGTGCATATAGCCGGCATCAATTGTACCGGAACTTTAACACACTTCTCAGGACCAGTACGGGGAGCTGACTCAGGTGGCACTAAACTGACAACGCGTTCCTTAGGGCAAATGCCGTGCATCCTCCACCAACTCTCCCATTTCTCTCTCCTCCAAATTCTCCCTCTTCTCCCAGACTGGCTCTGGTTCACTCCTCGGCTCCGCCGAATGCTCCATGTGCCACCCCACCTCCCAAAAAACTCTTGGGGTTTCCGCGGCCTTTCTCCCCGATGTCGTAGCTGTCCTCTCATGCTCCTAGGTGACTCCCACCAAGGAAGGCGATCCTGTCCTGCCAGGATTTCCTCCCAAGTCCAGGATCCCTTCCCATCCAGGATCTCTTCCCAACTCCAAGATACTTCCTCCTCCTGGGCACGCTGCTTGGTCCTTTGTGGATGGGATATTCTGTCACGTCCGTTAGTATAGACGGACCAAGGTGCAGCGTACGTAGAGTTCCACATATTTAATAGAGAGTGAAACTTAGAAAAAACAAAACAATAAAGATTAAAGGAACCGTGACGACAATGCAGTGCAAACATGCAACTAAACATAAACAATATCCCATAACCCACAGGTGGAAAAAAATGCAACTTATGTATGATCCCCAATTAGAGACAACGATTACCAGCTGCCTCTAATTGGGAATCATACACAAACCCCATAATAAAATAAAATAAAAAACCCTAGTCACGCCCTGACCTACTCTACCATGGAAAATACAGGCTTTCTATGGTCAGGACGTGACAGTACCATGGATTACAACTTCTTTAAACCTAGACCTAGTGAAGCAGAAAACCAACCTGGATGGAGTTTAAACTCTGTAACTTAGCTGGCTACAGAGGGACACTTTACAGGGCAGGTCCCAGGTCCGGGGTAAATGCAGGCCAGGGCCGGATCCAGATTACTGCAGATGTGTTATCTGTGATGTGTTTTGAGACAGAACCAGGGCAGTCACAACTCTCCACATCTTCACTGAGAAACAACTACACCAACAGGACTGGGAGGGAGATAGGGATGGAACCAAAGGGAGGAGGAGCAAGAGAAGGGAAGATGAAGAGATAGGGCGAGAGCTTGGGAGCTTGGGGCATAAAGATGATTCTGAGATAACGTTCCGAACCCTCATTGGTTTGAATAGTGTCAGCAATTTTTATAATATATTCTTTTGAACTTAACAGTACTATATAGGCAGAGAACATTGAACAGAACAAGGCTATGTCAATAAATACATTTGGACAAAAATACATAAATAACCTTATAGTCCCAAGCTCTTGAAGGCTAAAATGGGAAAGGAGAGAAATGTGGACACAAAGAGAGAGAGCGCAAACTTTGCTCAGAAGGGTAGAGGGTGAAAGGAGGAATTATGGAAAGGGAAAATGGATGGATCTTGGACAAGGCCTCAATCCTGAAAATACCCTTCCTATTTATATGAGGGGAAGAGGGAAGGAGAGAATAACTGATTGACTGATTGTAAATCATTTGAGACCAACACAGGCCTTCTCAACACATTTTCTTAGACCAGCTTAGTGTGAGGAAAGGAAAGAGAAAGGGGGATACCTAATCAGTTGTACAACTGAATGCCTTCAACTAACCCGACCCCTCTGAATCAGAGGTGCGGGGGGTTGCCTTTAATTCACACCCACATCGGCACCCGGGGAGGTGGTGTCAGTGAAGGGCGAACTGTATGGGGGGTGGGGTAGTAAATCTGAGGTTGGGGGGTGGACTTGTTACAGGGTCCAGGGCAGTGACTCAAGCAGCAGTCAGTCGGGCTGGTCATCAGAGTAAAGCACTTCATAAGAGGTGCTCACCTCATATAGCCACCATACATTCACCCACTCACACTGATTACAGAGAGAGAGAGAGAGAGTTTGAAGAGAGACGGCATGGAGTTCATAGACCCAGTGTGAGTGACCATAAAGCCCCATGTTGTCCATAGCCAACTGATTCCACCCTAATCAGATGTGTGTTATTTTATCCATGGAGAGAGAAATGTTTTTGATTGGTTCAGATCCACCTCTGCTTCTTCAACAAGGTTGCGCTGTTCGTCCTCTCTCTGTCTGATGCCAGTGAATTGTTCGGTTTGTGTAGAAATGTAATAAACGGACAGAGACTGATTAAGCAGCTGGAAATCGCAAACCATGTCCTATCCACTACCTGTAAACACTGGTGTAGAAAGGAGTTGAGAACAGTAGGCAGTATATCTGGTTTGGGATTCGGCCATGAGGGAATAAGAATTGGGGGAAACTGTTCAGTGATAGGAATATATGGCTGGCATTCTTCTAACAATGCTTCCACTGGTATTATCCATTCTATTCATTGTATTGCTAGTAGCTAGACATGGGTGTACTACTTGTGTCCATTCTATCTAGTGTTTTTCTAGTGAATGGCATGGCTCTGTTGTTCAGTAGCCTGAACATTGTGTTAAAACCTATATCAAATCAAATCGAATCCAGTTTGATTTGTCACATGCACCGAATACAACAGGTGTAGACCTTACAGTGAAATGCTTACCTACAAGCCCTTAACCAACAATGTAGTTTTCAGAAAGTCCCCCCCAAAAAGTAAGAGATAAGAATGACAAATAATTAAAGAGCAGCAGTAAATAACAATAGTGGGGCTGAATACAGGGGGTACGGGGGGGGGGCAATTGATTACCTGTTCAGGAGTCTTATGGTTTGGGGGGTAGAAGCTGTTTATAAGCCTCTTGAACCTAGACTTGGCGCTCCGGTACCGCTTGCCATGCGGAGAGAACAGTCTATGACTAGGGTGGCTGGAGGCTTTGTCAATTGTTAGGGCCTTCCTCTGACACCGCCTGGTATAGACGTCCTGGATGGCAGGAAGCTTGGTCCCGATGATGTACTGGGCCGTACACACTACCCTCTGTAGTGCCTTGTGGTCGGAGGCCGAGCAGTTGCCATACCAGGCAGTGATGCAACCAGACAGGGCGCTCTTGATGGTGCAGCTGTAAAACCTTTTGAGGATCTGTGGATCCATGCCAAATCTTTTCAGTCTCCTGAGGGGGAATAGGTTTTGTCGTGCCCTCTTCAAGACTGTCTTGGTGTGCTTGGACCATGTTAGTGTGTTGGTGATGTGGACGCCACGGAACTTGTAGCTCTCAATCTGCTCCACTAAAGCCCCATCAATAAGAATTGGGCATGCTCGGTCCTACTTTTCCTGTAGTCCACAATCATCTCCTTTGTCTTGATCACGTTGAGGGAGAGGTTGTTGTCCGGTCAGATCTCTGACCTCCTCCCTATATGCTGTTTCATCGTTGTCGGTGATCAGGCTGTTGTGTCATCAGCAAACGTAATGATGGTGTTGGAGTCGTGCCTGGCCATGGAGTCATGAGTGAACAGGGAGTACAGGAGGGGACTGAGCACGCACCCCTGAGGGGCCCCTGTGTTGGGGATCCACGTGGGGGATGTGTTGTTACCTACCCTTATCACCTGGGGGCGGCCTGTCAGTAAGTCCAGGATCCAGTTGCAGAGGGAGGTGTTTAGTCCCAGGGTCCTTAGCTTAGTTATGAGGTTTGAGGGCACTATGGTGTTGAACGCTGAGCTGTAGTCAATCAATAGCATTCTCACATAGGTGTTCCTTTTTTCCAGGTGGGAAAGGGCAGTGTGGAGTGCAATAGAGATTGCATCATCTGTGGATCTGTTGGTGCGGTATGCAAATTGGAGTGGGTCTAGGGTGTCTGGGATAATGGTGTTGATGTGAGCCATGACAAGCCTTTCAAAGCATTTTATGACTATAGATGTGAGTGCTATGGGTCGGTAGTCATTTAGGCAGGTTACCTTAGTGTTCTTGGGCACAGGGACTATGGTGATCTGCTTGAAACATGTTGGTATTACAGACTCAGACAGGGACAGGTTGAAAATGTCAGTGAAGACACTTGCAAGTTGGTCAACACATGCATCACACGTCCTGGTAATCCGTCAGGCCCTGCGGCCTTGTGAATGTTGACCTGTTTAAAGGTCTTACTCACATCGACTGCGGAGAGCGTGATCACACAGTCGTCCGGAACAGCTGCATGTTTCAGTGTTACTTGCATTGAAGCGAGCATAGAAGTTATTTAGCTCGTCTAGTAGGCTCGTGTCACTGGGCAGTTCTCGGCTGTGCTTCCCTTTGTAGTCTGTAATAGTTTGCAAGCCCTGCCACATCCGATGATAGTTGGAGCCGGTGTAGTACGATTCCATCTTAGTCCTGTATTGACGCTTTGCTTGTTAGATGGTTCTTTGGATGGCATAGCGGGATTTCTTATAAGCTTCCAGGTTAGAGTCCCACTCCTTGAAAGCGGCTCTACCGTTTAGCTCAGTGCGATTGTTTCCTGCAATACGTGGCTTCTGGTTGGGGTATGTACGTACAGTCACTGTGTTCCTACGGCATGGCACGTACAGTCTGCTACCACATGGCAAGCGGTACCGGAGTGCCAAGTCTAGGACAAAAAGGCTTCTCAACAGTTTTTACCCCCAAGCCATATGACTCCTGAACAGGTAATCAAATGGCTACCTGGACTATTTGCATTGTGTGCCCCCCCAACCTCTCTTTTACGCTGCTGCTACTCTCTGTTTATCGTATATGCATAGTCACTTTAACTATACATTAATGTACATATGTACATACTAACTCAATTGGCCCGACCAACCCGCACATTAGCTAACCGGGCTATCTGCATTGTGTCCCCCCACCCACGAGCCCTCTTTTACACTACTGCTACTCTCTGTTCATCATATATGCATAGTCACTTTAACATATCTACATGTACATACTACCTCAGCCTGACTAACCGGTGCCTGTATGTAGCCTCGCTACTGTAAATAGCCTTGCTACTGTATGTAGCCTCGCTGCTGTTATAGCCTCGCATAATGTTATAGCCTCGCTACTGTTTTTCACTGTCTTTTTACTGTTGTTTTATTTCTTTACTTACCTATTGTTCACCTAATACCTTTTTTGCACTATTGGTTAGAACCTGTAAGTAAGCATTTAACTGTAAGGTCTACACCTGTTGTATTCGGCGCACGTGACAAATAAAATTCGATTTGATTTGTGGGGGCGACGTCCTCGATGCACTTATTGATAAAGCCAGTAACTGATGTGATGTACTCCTCAATGCCATCGGAAGAATCCCGGGAAACATATTCCAGACTGTGCTAGCAAAACAATCCTGTAGTTTAGCATCTGCTTCATCTTTTTTTATGCTCCCTGCTTTAATTTTGACTCGTAAGCAGGAGGATAGAGATGGTCAGATTTGCCAAATGGAGGGTGAGGGAGATGTTTGTGTTTGGAGTAAAGGTGGTCTAGAATTTCTTTCCCTCTGGTTGCACAATTAACATGCTGATAGAAATTAGGTGAACTGATTCAAGTTTCCCTGCATTAAAGTCCCCGGCCACTAGGAGCACCGCCTCTGGATGAGCGTTTTCCTGTTTGCATATGGTGGAATGCAGCTCATTGAGTGCGGTTTTAGTGCCAGCCTCGGTCTGTGGTGGTATGTAGACAGCTACGAAAAATACAGACGAAAACTCTCTAGGTAGATAGTGTGGTCTACAGCTTATCATGAGATACTCTACCTCAGGCAGCAAAAACCCTGAGACTTCCTCAGATATCATTTACCAGCTATTGTTTACAAATATGCATAGGCCCCCGCCCCGTGTCTTACCAGAGGCTTCTGTTCTGTCCTGCCGATAGAGTGTATAACCCACTGTATGTTCTTAATGTCATCGTTCAGCCACGACTCGGTGAAACATAAGATATTACAGTTTTTAATGTTCTGTTGGTAGGATATACGTGCTTTCAGTTCATCCCATTTATTTTCCAGCTATGTGCCCTTTGATACATGTTTAAACCTTCGAGCTCAATCTAGTAGTCCCAACACACTCTCTCTCTCTCTCTCGCTGGAGTCACAGCTATTCTATCACACACACACACATACACAAACAGACACACACACACACACACACACTCTAGAATACTATATTTTTACTGCGCGACCAAGACACTATCCACTCTAAATTAATAAAGTCATACTTGACATAACACATTCATAACCTATACTGTATATACTATTCTGTAGTGTATTACTATGCACATTACCGTGTTCTAACGACCTGTTATTTTGATTAGACTCTTTATTAGTATTGATATTGATCATTGTACTGCAATGTTAAGGGAGTTAGCAGGTAAGCATTTCACCTTGTCTACCTGCTGTAAACTGTGTACATGACTAAAAACACACGATTTGATGTCGACTGTGAAACCAGGTTGTGAAACGAGTCGAACCCGCTTCTGACCCGTTCCAAATCCGCGCCGACCTCCTCATCATCCCTTCCATATGGCAGCATATCACACGCTGTCGCCTTCAATAAAAACCACAAGGCCACAGATAATGGCAATGAAATGATTAGAGGTAATAACAAGAGCTGAATCAACATAATCACGTGCATAATCATAACATTCTCCACCACACTCTCAGCTTGAGTTCATAACAGCGATATGAGATTGGAGTTTATTACATTAATCATGTAAACGTTGATCTCGTGATTAAAGCAGAGAACTGCTGTTTATTGCATGTAATTGTATTCGGCCGGGCTACGCTCCCAGGAATACCACACACCACAGAGCAAATTAATATTTGATGAACTGACTCTGGATCAGAAGCAGGGAGAGGTTTCCGGTTTCCTGTGGATGGCTCAGGGCATTGGATCTGACCTCGAAGCAGTGTTTATCTGTGCTCCGTACTCCACAGAGCATTAAATAGTTTGTGGTTTGTGTCCCGCAGTATTCATTTCATTTTTCCATTTTCTCTTTATTATTAATAAACAATTCCCAATAGACGGTGCTGACATGTACACACACACACATCACATATGTTGCATACATCAATCAAATGACAGTGTGGGGGAGAGGTGGTGGAGGCAGGGTACGGGAGGCATGGGTGTTGTTTTGAGAGAAAGCGAGCGAGGGGAGAGAGAGGAGGGGAGGGAGATGGAGATGGAGAGAGATGGGGTTGTAACAGATGTTTCCATCCCTCTTCTTCTCACCCTCTTTCCCCAAAAACTGAGACAAGACTGAACATGATGAAACATGACTCTTCTTTACAACTCTCCTCTTTTCTTCCTCTTCTCTCTCTCTCCCCCCTCTCTTACTCGTTTCCTCTTTCTCTCCCCCCTCCAGGCCCCTGTTTCTTCAAGCTTTTCTAGCTGTAGTCCTAGCATGCATTAGTTAACACTAATGGCGTCGAAGGCAGTTTGTGGATTTGGTAACATCCCACTAAATGTTTGGGGGACATAAACTTCAAAAGGTTAGGCTTTATCGCTACTCAACACTGCTTTATTACCTAGTTTGAGTCATCCAGGGCTCCCTCTCTCCCTCTCTCTCCCTCTCCCTCTCCCTCTCTGCCTGTCTCTCTCTCTCTTTCTCTCTCTGTCTTTCCCTCTCTCCCTCTAAGCTCCATGGCCCAATTTTCCTAAACTCTTGTCTTCTTCTGTGTCTTGTCATTTTCCTCCTCCCAAACAACCTATTGTTAGTTTCTCTCTTCAGTTTGGCCTAGATGGCTGTGTGTGAGTGGCTGTGAGTGGGCTTTTTAGGAGCTCAGATGCTCTCAGTAAACATGTGTAAAGATGTTTCAAGGCTTTATGTCTTTAAGATGTTTCACTGTGAGTTTATCCTGAGAAACAGTAACTGGTAAGACAAGGTCAGATGCGTTTTATCTAAGAACATTTGGCAGAATGGTGTTGAGTTTTGGTCCCATCGTTTTTGATTTGATACAGTATATGTAAATGAATAAGATATGAAACCTGGCGTAAAACACAGGTCATATAGGTTAAAGATGCACTCTCTAACTTTTGAATAATTTCACAATTTTTTGGCTCACAAGCCAAAACGGGTCTCCGTTTTTACGTGTACTACGTCATCCATTTCGTGTGATCTGTCATAAATTTTGCGATTCGTGTCATATTTTACAAATCCAATTGGTGAGATACTGTATGTTTAGAATTTGTTGGGCTTAAGATCCCGGACTGTATCCTTAGTTTCAATCCATCCATTATCTATGTATTGTCTCTCATGCAGAATCCTGATGTGTGGTAGCTATTCTAGTTATGACCATAATACAGTGGTGATTGTTTCCTGCAGGTCACTGTACGTAATGTAGTCTATATTAAGGCTGAGTTGGTGTTGCTGTGTCTGCTCTTTGAACCCTGGGGGCCTGACGGCTCTCGCCATGTCCCGCCTAGGGCTTTGACTCCAACCTCACCCCACCCACTCACCCAATCCCCCCTTCCTCAAGGCACTATCCTTGGTCACGTGCCTCTCTGTTCCTGATCCCATGAACTCTGTGATTTATTCAGCAGTTTGCCTGGGCTGGATGCTCTGGAACGTACACTCTGGAGAGAAGGAGGGAGGAGGATACTGACGGCGGAGGCGGCTCAGAAGATTCCTCAACAATGAGAAACAGATGATCGTATTCACTAGGAGGGAGCGTGTGCATGCGTCTGTTTTCTCAAGCTTTATTATCAACACATTTCGATGACCGAAGCCACTCACACTGGTTGTCACAAGATATTCAACAGCTTTCCTTGGAGCCCAGACAAATATGTTCTCCAGTTCTCTCTCTCTCTCTCTCTCTCTCTCCTTCCCCCATCCTCTCTCCCTTCCTACCTCCCTCTCCCTTCCTCTCTGGCAGCTAGCCCTGAAGAGAGTTGATGCGGTTGCTGTTGACAGATATAGAATATCCATATTAAATACCTGGGTGGAATATTGCACGTTGTGTTGTCATAGCACTGCCACTGCCAAACATTGCTTACTGTTGCGAATAGAACCGACGGCGTCATGACATCACATTCTTACGCCTGTCAAAATGAATCGCTGGAATTCTCGTTATTGCCTTGTAAATAACAGTGGCTTGTTGTACTGGGGAAATATCTGGTGGACACCCCTCACAAGTAGATGTTTCCTCCGTCAGAGAGCGCTAAGCCATGTTTGAGCTGTTTGGCTTAGACAATAGAAGAAATGGCAGGATGAGTCCTCGGCAGGTTTTGATTGAATGTTCATAACTGTCGTCTCCTCTCTGGCCTCCACCTGAACTTCAACAGCCTGCCCGTGCCTGAGAAAGATTTCTGGTTTCCCCCTGTCTCTCACACACATACAGTACACACAGTGACAGACATGAGACGATATTACTACCCATATACTGTAGAATGACTTCATTTTGATGTGCCATCAGTTTCTCCTTCTAGAAAAGAGTGAAATAGCCACTTCAGGGATGCCAGGGAGTATAGGATTAAGTCCATGTGACTGTCTGTCATTGCATATGAGCGTCATTCAAAGCAGAATGTCCGACACACATATCATCTCTGCTTATAAAAGCATTGTAGATCTACAGTATAGAAATGTAGAGAGAACACAACGGTACCTACAGTTCAGTAGGAATAGCACAACAGCGGTTTTATGGGGTAATACCCTGAGGCAACACTTCCCCCAGTAAACACACAGACACACACCTCACTTTCACCTCCAACACACACACACACACACACACACACACACACACACACCTTTCATCCCTACCACCAAACAGACAGATACAGACACACACACACACACCAGTGGCGTAGCCAGAATTTCATTGGTGAGTGGGTGTGCCGAAATGTAGGGTGCCCATCCCCCAAAAATGTGCAGTTTTATAGCTTATCTCATGATATTCTACACATTTTGCCATGAGGCTGGGAGAATTTAGCATTTTTTAAGCTAATTAAAGCTCAAATATAGGTGTGTTGACTGTGATAAAGGCACTGAATTATGAACTGTCTTGTTTGCTAAATGAACAAATAAAGTAGGCAGTGGCATGGTGCATATATAGCCATAGAAACACAGGGAAATGGTGCATATATAGCCATAGAAACACAGGGAAATGGTGCATATATAGCCATAGAAACACAGGGAAATGGTGCATATATAGCCATAGAAACACAGGGAAATGGTGCATATATAGCCATAGAAACTCAGGGAAATGGTGCATATATAGCCATAGAAACACAGGGAAATGGTGCATATATAGCCATAGAAACACAGGGAAATGGTGCATATATAGCCATAGAAACACAGGGAAATGGTGCATATATAGCCATAGAAACACAGGGAAATGCTGCATATATAGCCATAGAAACACAGGGAAATGCTGCATATATAGCCATAGAAACACAGGGAAATGGTGCATATATAGCCATAGAAGCACAGGGAAATGGTGCATATATAGCCATAGAAACACAGGGAAATGCTGCATATATAGCCATAGAAGCACAGGGAAATGGTGCATATATAGCCATAGAAGCACAGGGAAATGGTGTATATATAGCCATAGAAGCACAGTGGCATAGGCCTCAATGAGGTCATATTCATGACTTATTGGGGTGTGGCTTTCAGTTAGTTATTTTTGGCAACCCAGAGTGAATATCATTCCAGTTCATCTGTTATGTTGTATTTAATCAAGTCTTACTAACCCAGTGCACAGCTTGCTATGAATTCTGATTGTGTTTGCATGTTAAGGTAAAAATTAATTTAAAAAATTAATGTCCCATTTAGAACACTGACAAGTAAAAAGCATTAAAAAAAAATTAAAACATACGCCCCTGACACAGACACACACTTTTCATTCCCACCCCCACAGGAAGGCATACCGAGGCGGACGCAGTGTTCCCCATGTTCCATCAGCGCCACAACAACACAGAGCTCTGCCCTCCGTCCCTACCTCAGCCAGCCCAGCGGCACTCTGGGAGATGGAATGTGATCCGATTACTGACCTCTGGTCCGCTGTAGAGCTGCTGGGAGGCAGGGACCACAACACTGACGGACACCTCTGCTCTCTACCACAGGCACATGGACAGGGACAGTGGGGGCGATGGGGGATGAGGTGGGGGCTTGGAGGGGTGGTGGGGGGTTCTGATATTGGCACCCGTGCTCTAGGGCTGAGAACACACACATATGTACACAGAGACAAACACAGATGCACACACACACAGATGATACTACTGCCAAATTAGAGGGTGTGATATACACTGAAATGTATATCACACACGCACATAAAGTTATTGGTGAGTGTGCCCCGGGGGCGTGAGCACACAGATGGGTCGGAGATTGCTTCCTGTTTGGGACGGGTTGTGTCGACCCGCAGGGCTTTAATTGGCTGCAACTCCATCTGGCCTCTGACCTATCGTACAATTGACCGCTCCGCCAGAGAGGGGGAAAAGAACGAGTGACAGAAAGAGAGATGGAGAGAGAGTGGGAGAAAGATAAACAGTGAGACATACAGACAGCGAGAGAGACTGAGATGAAAGGAGACAGAGAAATAGAAAGAGAGGGAAACAGAGAGAGATGGAGGAGAGAGAGGAGATCAGGACAAATTGAAGGGAAACCAAGTACAAAGAATTATTGTGACTGATTGCCGTTCTAGGTTCAAATGGTCAGCCCATTGGAGAATGCTTGCCATTTACCAACGGATTGAAATATTGGATTTCTATGGCATGTACTCCTACATCTGTTACTATGATGAATGTTGGCAATGTTTTCTCATTCAGATAGATGTCCCTGTGTACTCGCCTGTCCTATAGTCATCATCTGTCAAATAGGTTATTCTATTCATTAGAAGAATACAGTGTATTATTACATCCACAAGGAAGAATTGAAACGGAGTTGAAACAGGAAATAGATACAGAAAGATGGATTCTCAGAGAGAGGGAGATGAAAGGGGAGGAGAGAAGCATGGTGCGTCAGAGAGAGAGAGAGGAAAAAGAGAGGGGGAGAGAGATGGGAATAGTGTGTAAAAGAGGATGTCTGGCAGTTTGGCACAACTCCAAACAGGAAGTGACAGTTAACACACTTCCTGTTGTAGCATCACGCCAGAGCTCTATATTCAA
>NC_056445.1:16839374-16849374 GCF_018296145.1 Oncorhynchus tshawytscha
GCTGTAGTAGTGGATGCAGGTATGTGCGGTATGAATGCACATAATAATCAAATCAAAATCAAATCAAATGTATTTATATAGCCCTTCTTAGATCAGCTGATATCTCAAAGTGCTGTACAGAAACCCAGCCTAAAACTCCAAAACAGCAAGCATTGCAGGTGTAGAATAACACACATAACCATGGACATTTTCTGTGTAGATCTGAAAGACCATGGTGTTAACCCCTCCTAGCCAACCAGGCACTTCGGTGGAGCTATGACTTTATTGCTAAGTTATACCTATTTGATAATTCAGACTTGCAAGTGGTTGTCTTGGATGGGAGTCATTATATTGCATGTGTTTTCACATGATGAAAGACAACCATGGTGCCTTTCCGTATCCTTACTCCCTGTGAAGAAATAGGTCCGTTGAATCAAGTCTTTGATAAAGCTATAGCTCGATGTACATTCTTAGATAAAAGGTGCTATCTAGACCTGGGTTCTTCGGATGTGTCCATAGGATAACCATTTGAAGAACCCTTTTGGGTTCCATGTAAAGCCCATGGGTTCTACCTGTAACCAAAAATGGTTCTCCTTAGAACCAAAAAATGGTTCTCCTATGGGGACAGCTGACAAAACCCTTTGGAAGTGTAGTGGTATTTTGGGAAATAAACCAAAGTACACCACAAAGAAATACCAACAACCAAAATGCTGTGTTGTACTGGGATGATATCTGTGTCAAGGTCTTTCCAGACAGCCACATTGTGTCATAACCGATTATGTGGCTAGAAACAAAAACCTGACATCATTTTTTATTTTTTCACCTTGGACCTTTGCCATGTTGGAGACTTTTATCTCCCTCACCAACTTTAAACATCTGCTATCTGAGCAGCGAACTGATCGCTGCAGCTGTACATAGTCCATCTGTAAATAGCCCACCCAATTTACCTACCTCATCCCCATACTGTTTTTATTTATTTACTTTTCTGCTCTTTTGCACACCAGTATCTCTACCTGCACATGACCATCTGATCATTTATCACTCCAGTGTTAATCTGCTGAATTGTAATTATTCGCTCCTATGGCCTATTTATTGCCTACCTCCTCATTCCTTTTGCACACAGTGTTATTGACTTGTTTATTGTTTACTCCATGTGTAACTCTGTGTTGTTGTCTGTTCACACTGCTATGCTTTATCTTGGCCAGGTCGCAGTTGTAAATGAGAACTTGTTCTCAACTAGCCTATCTGGTTAAATAAAGGTGAAATAAAAAATAAATAAATAAAATTTTGCAGCCTATAGTCATACTGTGCTGCAGCGTCACATCGGCTGAGAGGGGAGAGAGGAGCCGGGGAAAGAAAGTTGACTTTTGTCAACAGGAAGTGAACAATGACAGTGTTTTGACCAAATGAAAATAGATGGAGATGGCCTAACCCAGTATATTTTCTCTGCTCCATTAGATAAGCAGGCTACTACTGAACATAACTTGTAGATGCAGTGTCTACCTCTCTGAATAATTGCAATGAAAGCCTATTGGGCCACCTGTAATAACAATTCATGGAATTTCTTATCTGTTCATAGCCAATGTTATGTTAGGCCTATAATTTGTGCGTTGAGGATAAGAATTTTCCCCCGATTTCATTCTGTATGGCATGAATTTGCACATTGATTTGAATGTAAATCAAGTCTAACAGGACAGATGATGCAGGCAAGTCTACCGCAGCTCCCAATTGAAATAGGACACATTCAATAACAATTTGTGTGATATATTGTATCCCTGTCGATAATCATTAGGCAAAGTGAACCTGGCTTATTTAAAAAATAACGAGTTAAACAGGATGTGATGTGTGCATATGCCATGTTATTTCTGGGCAAATCTAATAAATAAGTTATAGCCTAGGTGATTATTGTAAAGACACAATTTCCGGTGCTATGGATGAAAAGTGCTCTTGAATAAATAGTCACTAATGTGTTCTGTATAGGATCCTAATATTGTTTTATGAGGCTTTGGGGATGGCTGGAGAGGTGGAGAAATCGGTCGCTGTGTGTAGCGGCAGAGCGCAGGCTTTCAGCAGGGGGCGGAGGGAGAGAGCTATGACAGCGCTTATCACACAACCAAGAAGTAGGACGAGTTGCATCCTAGCGCTACTGTCATTTACAGACGGAGTACAGCTCTCGCCGCTTTTGTTCAGCTATCGCGCCCCGTGCTGCTAGCTAGTCAACAATGGTTTCTATCATTTCAGACCTGGACCCACTGAAAAACTGGAACGTGTTAAGGTAAGTCCAAGTCCCGGTTTCTAGCTCGCCTTCATGAATGCAGCAGAAATGATAGGAGTGAATTGTTGAGATACCCTACGTGCGGTGCTGGGAGGGACGCGGGGGGCAAAGGGTTATCGCTGGTGAATGGATGTAGCGACTTATTCCGCGGACGTACCCACTTGCATTACTTTGCGATATTCTGGTATTTAGCCCCTTTTACACTTATCCAGAGTCAAACTCGTGAATACTATCTGTATGCCTCTGCATGCAGTAGGCCAATAGAGGAAGTTAGCGGTAGTTTTGCGTGCCAATGTTAACAATGACTGGAAGTCTACAGGTAAATGAACAATGCTACCTACAGTACAGCAGCAATACTGCGCCCTCGGCAGTTTTAAATGGGGCGATGTCGGGTCCTGTTTCGGTAAAGCTCTGTTGAGAACAATGTACTGTAGCTACTTTTGGATTTCTCTTTTCTCCCCCTCTCTTTCTGCTGTCGTGTCTGACGCATGCAAGCTGCTCATCAGCCCTTCATCTTATTAACCCTTGGTGATCTTCCCTCTCGCACGGTGGACCACAAAGTTCCTCAACAATTTACAGTTGCAGATACCGTAGACTCTGGGCACCATCATCATCCTCACCGACCGGTAGACTAGACTACTGTCTTTGAGAGCTGCGTTGTCACACTGCCCTGGAGTCATATAGGCTACGTATTTATTGCAAATGAAGCATTGAGGGAACATGTATTGCAAGTTTATATCCCCTTCACGTAGCTCTCTTTTGTTAATGAAAAACTGTCATTTACAGTTTAGCCTAAAACATACCTTCTTTTTTATTCCTGAAGGAATACACTTTTATTGCTTCAAGTTTTCACATCCCATTTTCAGAGCAATGTGTAGCCTACTTTCATTATAGTGCTCAGCAAGGTCATTTCCTGAAAGAATGTTGTGACGCTAGCTGAGAAAATAACCTACCGGCGCTCAGAGCCGCTGGATGTAAGGGTGCTGAAGGTGCTACAGCACCACCTGAAAAATCTGAATAAAAATATATTTTCCCACAAAAGTAGTGCACTGGGGCTTTAAAAGTCCTGTATTAGCGACACCCCCAAACTACTTCCCTCAGCTATGCCTGTACCTGTGGTCCTCTGCCCAGTTCCTCTCTGTTTCCCTCCTCCAGGACTGTCTTACAGCTACACCACTAATAGGCTACACCAACACTCTGCCCTAACACTTCATGTTACCATCTAATAGCCTACACCTGCAAAATGTGTATTAATGCATTCACTGTCATTTGACATTTTAGTCGGCATTTGTGCATTTTAAATGCTGGAATTTGAATATTGAAGACTTTTGATACTAAATAAGTCATGATAATTCCCTCGACGGACTCCTCATCAGCAGAGATGGTCTAGTTCTGATTCTGAAATTCTATTTTTGAGAAGCCACAGTGACGATGGAGCACGAGGCTCCAGAAATCTCATGCAGAGCTTAAAAATTCCTCTTTTAATGCTGCTTTTTATCATTCCCTATTTAAATATCCCTTATTCCTTACTAGAAATTCCTCATCAATAAATCAGGAATAGATATATATTTTTTAATCACAGGAACCCTAAAGAACATGCTTATTGCTGCTGTGACGGTGAGCCTGTGAAGACGGAATGATGTCAGTCTAGCCTTATAGTGATGGCCCCATGGAGCCTGGGGCATGAAATGGCTTGTGGCACTGACCCGTACACACTCACATTAAAAGGTGAAGATGGGGAGGATGACCCACTGTTTCTCTACGGAGGCTATTTCCTGTCTTTCCTATTCCACTGATCTGTTTGGTTAACCAGGACGCCCCTCTGGGTGATAGAGAATCTTTGTAATATGTATGCAGTTGGTACCTCTGATGAGTATATCGGGGAAAGGAATTCTTGGCCTTTTCAGTCAACTTTTGCATGTGTGAATGAAATAGTCTCTCTTTTCTAAGTGGACACACACATACACACACACACTGCGCTGGTAAGCGGAGGGCGGGCCCCGACCATTGAGGGATGTAATCTGTTGTTGAAGGACAGGATGAGAGATGAGTGGGGGAGGATGAGGAGGGGAGTGATGGAGGGGTATTTGTCTCTCTCTTTATTAAACCTCTGCTGCTTTAGATTAGCTGCAGGAGCAGCTGTCCCTCTCTCAAGACTGAGCATCTTAATAAAGACCAGCTTAGGGCTGGCCCTCCACACACACACACACACATCCTCTTCTATCTCCCCCTTCTCTTTTTCTCTCTCGTTCTGTCTCTTTTCTCTTTCACTGTTAGCTTAGTGTATTATAATGAAGCAACTCTGTGCTTCTTCTCCGAGGCACAGCCGCATCTCCCTAATGAGGATCACCTCCGACAAACACACACACACACACACACATACCATTAAGACACCGACAGTCCCAACCACCTCTGTCACATACAATTAGCAGCAATCCCTGTAGCGTGGTATATTTTGTGCATGGTGTTATTATGGGGTTGGATAATATGCAGGACCGAAGAAGTACAATTTCTCCGTTATCTTGGATGTGGTGTACACTGTATTATCTTTGATGTGGTGTACACTGTATTATCTTGGATGTTGTGTACACTGTATTATCTTGGATGTTGTGTACACTGTATTATCTTGGATGTTGTGTACACTGCATTATCTTGGATGTTGTGTACACTGTATTATCTTGGATGTTGTGTACACTGTATTATCTTGGATGTTGTGTACACTGTATTATCTTGGATGTTGTGTACACTGTATTATCTTGGATGTTGTGTACACTGTATTATCTTGGATGTTGTGTACACTGTATTATCTTGGATGTTGTGTACACTGTAGCTTCTGGTATAATATGTTGAGATGATTATGTGGTCTCGCATTTATATAATTTTGCTCTCATTCCGGAGTATTCAGCATATGACCGTCCATCATGCCCACTGCACTGTACGGAACGTGGGTTCATTTGCTGTTGTCAGAGGACACATTCCTGAAGATCTAATAGGAAATACATCTAATGAAGTCGGTTTGATATGATGTATCTGATGTGTGACCGATAGGGGAGGTTGGGTGGAGGTGAGTGGTGCTGAAGGATAATAACATTTTGATATGGAAGACTGTTAGAAAACCAACGTGTACTGAATGTGCCGATTTCAACCGAAACAGAGCATTATTTCTAAGGTTCTCGATCTGTGTCTTAACGATAATCTGCCTGCTGCTCCAGATGGATATGGACCATCTGCACCCTCCTCTGGTCCTCTGGTCCTCTGCTCCTCTGGTCCTCTGGTCCTCTGCTCCTCTGGTCCTCTGGTCCCCTGATCCTCTGGTCCTCTGCTCCTCTGATCCTCTCTGGTCCCCTGATCCTCTGGTCCTCTGCTCCTCTGGGTCCCCTGGTCCTCTGCTCCTCTGGTCCTCTGGTCCCCTGATCCTCTGGTCCTCTGCTCCTCTGGGTCCCCTGGTCCTCTGGTGCTCTGGTCCCCTGATCCTCTGGTCCTCTGCTCCTCTGGGTCCCCTGGTCCTCTGGTCATCTGGTCCCCTGGTCCTCTGGTCCTCTGGTCTCCTGGTCCTCTGGTCCTCTGGTCCTCTGGTCCCCTGGTCCTCTGGTCCCTTGGTCCCCTGGTCCCCCGGTCCTCTGGTCCCCCGGTCCTCTGGTCCCCTGGTCCTCTGGTCCCCTGGACCTCAGCTTACTTCATCCTTATCTGATCAACTCCAGGGTGTGGCTGCTGCAGCCTTTCACCAGCTCCATCTGACTATCATACATTTGTCACGAACACACACACATGAACACACACACACACACACACATGAACACACACACACACACACACACACATGAACACACACACACACACACAGGTGTAACAAAACGTTGTTGTGGGGTGTAACAAAGTGTTGTTGTGGGGTGTAACAAAGTGTTGTTGTGGGGTGTAACAAAGTGTTGTTGTGGGGTGTAACAAAGTGTTGTTGTGGGGTGTAACAAAGCGTTGTTGTGGGGTGTAAAGCCTGTCTGTTGCTCTCCTAGTCAGCCTCTCCTATTCTGAATAGCAGTTCAGTTATTCCATAATGAGAAACAGCATGCTTATTAATTCCACCTGATTACATCCAGAATTACACTTAGCACACACACACACACACACACACACACACACGGAGCAATGACAAGGTAGGTCTGTTATTAGATTAGGGAGCGAGGAGAAGTCAGGTTTGTATTCTATTACAGGGCTGGTTAAATAACTGCTGGATGTAAACTCTGATGCCTTCCAATACGGGAATAATCAAAAGAGAAGGAGAGAGAGAGAGAGAGAGCTTTAACGATAAACAATGTAGAAACCCTTTGGAGTGTAAGGTAAAGATCTAGGACCGGAGCCTCACTAACTTGAGATGCGCGTGTGACTTATTCAGACATGATAAATCATAAACGGATGTTCATTCAATCACACAGTGAGCCCTTTGGGCCCTGGTCACAAATAGTGCACTGTGTTGGGAATAGGGTGCCATTTGGGGTGCAGACAATAACAGCATCGATAAGCCATAGGCTCTTTTCACCTGTGGCCAATCATGTAAATAATGTATGATCTGTCGACCACACAAGTGCCCCTGTCTGGAAACAGAAGTGTATGTGGAGTGACTTTGTCACTAGGGGATTTGAGTATAGATGAAGGAGTAGGAGGGGTTGGAGGATTGGGAGGGTGGGGATGGGAGGATTGGGAGGGCGGAGGGGATTGGGGTGGGGAGGGGGTCATTGAGCATTTGACCCAGTGTTAGTTTTAATAAATCCAGTTAAATGTGGATCTGACTCAGTGTGGCTTTATCCCCGAGACACAAATCTATCTACCTAATTACTGAGGCCAGTGTCTGTCTGATGGGGATTAAATCTGCAGTGTGTGTGTGTGTGTCCGTAGCCTGCTAACCCCTGCAGGTCATAGGATCACACACACGGAGTCTAAATCCACCCTTTGCGGTTGAACAGTGGCAGGGACAGCTGTGGTCCTGGCTTTTCATCTGCACCCCAATGGATGTGCATTGTGTGGCCAGTGTGAGTGGGTAGGCTGGGTAGAGACGGGGGGCCCCTACCCTGGATCTAGTGGTTCTGGTGTAGAACTGGACATTATATGCTCAGCATTATTCTCAGTGTTTTAAGAGAGCCTCTCTGAAACAAAACATTGACCGTAAGCTTGGGCAATGCAATGACCCACAGGGTTGTTAAAGTGAAAGTGATGAATGGAGAGAGTGATGAAGCCACTCTGACCCGTGGCGTTGGAAAGGAAAGAGGTGAAGAGCAAACCAGGCAGGGTGGTAGACGGAGAGAGAGCAGGGGGGAGAGGTCAGTTGGCCTGCTCGTCTGTGATGGACTCCGGTCACCATGGCGATTCACTCTTCAGCTGGACCCCTGTCAATCAAAGCATTGTAACCCGGGATTGGGGGTGGGGGATATTGTGCCATGGCAATGATGGGAACAATACAGCGTTCAGTGTTTCTGTGTGAATGGCTCAGACGTTGGGGTGCGGGGAGAGGGGGGGAGAGGGGGGGTGTGGGGAGAGGGGGTGCGGGGAGAGGGGGTGGGGAGAGGGGGTGTGGGGAGAGGGGGAGTGCGGGTAGAGGGGGGTGTGGGGAGAGGGGATGAATTCTTCCACGTCAAACCCCTGAAATCAGTTGAAGATAATTACATATTTTAGCTCAGCGAGCTGGATAAAACCGTGAGAGACAAAGGAGGGAGAGGGAGAGACCGAGAGAGAGAATGAGAACAGGAGAGAAAAGGGGGAGGGGCATGACACCCATCATCTCAGATTGTTCTGAAATTGTTTCTGTAGTTAGAAACAGAAGATTAACATTCTTGCAACATTCTTTTGTTCAAATGTCATTTTAAAAATAGGCAAATCGATTGCACCCAATTTGGCCACTTTAATGTATAGGATTCACATTCTATTCAATAAATATAGTACCCAACATCTGATTTAGTCCAAACTTCTTCCTACCATTGAGTAAGTCAAATTCCAGTATCAGTTATCTGTCTAACAGGTGGTATTATAATAACAATATTAATCATTTATTAAACTTCTATAGAATCTCAAAGCACTTCAACAGCAACAAAACACCACGCAATATACAGTGTCATGACAGGTCAACCAATCGGGGCCAAGTCTTCTCTCTGGAGATGAAGAGGGTTGGTTCATGGCTTGAGGGAGGGAGCTGGTCTGAGGATGCTGGATGATGGTGATGGAGTCTGCTGGTGATCTTGTAGAGGGCAAGTCTGGGGACCAGCCTGAGTCTTATAGCTACTGGACTTCTCTTCTTCCAATCTGTGTAGCGCTGCTCACCATAAAGCTCACCACACAAAGTTCAGAATAGTAGCCAGTCGTCCTCACCACAAGCCCTCTGTCTCAGCTGTATTCCTCTGTCTCCCATTCCTCTCACACTTCAGGCCAGTCCTGAAATCAAGCTCTCAAAGGATCAGGAACTGGCAGCCAGGTGAAACAGAAAAGTTACAAAGATGTATTTTTCTATTCAATTTTTTTTATGTGTGTATTTTTTTTACCCCTTTTTCGAGATATCTAATTGGTAGTTACAGTCTTGTCCCATTGCTGCAACTCCCGTACGGACTCAGGAGAGGCGAAAGTCGAGAGCCATGCATCCTCTGAAACACGACCTTGCCAAACCGCACTTCTTAACACACTGCTCGCTTAGCCCAGAATCCAACCGCACCAATGTGTCAGAGGAAACACCGTACGACCTGCAACTGAAATTAGAGTGCATTTACCCGACCCGCCACTAGGTGTCGCTAGAGTGCGATGGGACAAGAACATCCCTACTGGCCAAACCCTAACCTGGACGACGCCATGGCCAATTGTGCGCCGCCTTATGGGTTTCCCAGTCATGGCCGGCTGTGACACAGCCTGGGATCAAACCCTGGTCTGTAGTGTCTCTAGCACTGCTGTGCCACCCGGGAGGCCCTCAGATGCATTTTCTAAACAAAAACATTATCCAGCCAGCTAGCCAAAAGAAAAATATTTGCAAATCTCAAAAACACCCGATATATGCAATAACAAAATGGGGGAAAACACTTACTTTTTTTTATTTATGTAGAATATTTACAGAGCTCGATGCCTAGGCTTCCTCACAGCACCATGGCAACCATGATATGGAGCTTCTGCTTAAACTATTGCTTCTTCATCCTATGTGATGTATTCCCTGTGAATCTAATTTCCCTGTTCAGAGAAATTAGCCATTGAAGTCGCTTGCATTATTTACTATAAATGAGTGTGAACGTAATAGGTTTTGCCCACTAGATGCCGCTGTTCCTGCTACTGCCTCACCCTTTTATCAATTTTGGCTTGGGTAGCACGCACACACACATCTTTGAGTTTAAAACCAATAGCTTTAGCTCATAAGGAAAATAAATTGTGTGGTCATCCTCACAATTCAAGCCAGTCCTCCATGAAAGCCAATCAGTTTGTCCTCCTCTTAGCAACCGACTGCTTCAACCCAACTGTCCTTGAATAGTCCAACAGCTCTCAGAGAGGCCTATCCCTATGGTGTAATTCTCATATGAAGACTTTTCCTACAAGCCCAACATTTTGGTGGGAATGGGCTTGTGACTAAGATGTTGTGACAACCCTGATAAAAGGATAAACCATTGCATGTCAGTCGTATGTTTTTCAATACAATTATTAGAAAAACATATCTACATAGAGAGAGAGAGAGAGAGAGAGAGAGAGAGAGAGAGAGAGAGAGAGAGAGAGAGAGAGAGAGAGAGAGAG
>NC_056445.1:16861874-16909374 GCF_018296145.1 Oncorhynchus tshawytscha
TCTGTAGTAGCCCTGTAGTAGGTCTGTAGTAGCCCTGTAGTAGGTCTGTAGTAGCCCTGTAGTAGGTCTGTAGTAGGTCTGTAGTAGCCCTGTAGTAGCTCTGTAGTAGCCCTGTAGTAGGTCTGTAGTAGGTGTGTAATAGGTCTGTAATAGTTCTCTAGTAGTCCTGTAGTAGGTCTGTAGTAGCCCTGTAGTAGGTATGTAGTAGCCCTGTAGTAGGTCTGTAGTAGCCCTGTAGTAGGTGTATAATAGGTCTGTAATAGTACTCTAGTAGCCCTGTAGTAGGTCTGTAGTAGGTGTGTAATATGTCTGTAATAGTTCTCTAGTAGCCCTGTAGTAGCCCTGTAGTAGGTCTGTAGTAGCCCTGTAGTAGGTATGTAGTAGCCCTGTAGTAGGTCTGTAGTAGCCCTGTAGTAGGTGTGTAATAGGTCTGTAATAGTACTCTAGTAGCCCTGTAGTAGGTCTGTAGTAGGTGTGTAATATGTCTGTAATAGTTCTCTAGTAGCCCTGTAGTAGCCCTGTAGTAGGTCTGTAGTAGGTGTGTAATAGGTCTGTAATAGTTCTCTAGTAGCCCTGTAGTAGCCCTGTAGTAGGTGTGTAGTAGGTGTGTAATAGTTCTCTAGTATCCCTGTAGTAGGTCTGTAGTAGGTCTGTAGTAGGTGTGTAATAGGTCTGTAATAGTTTTCTAGTAGCCCTGTAGTAGGTCTGTAGTAGGTCTGTAGTAGCTCTGTAATAGTTCTCCAGTAGTCCTGTAGTAGGTCTGTCGTAGGTCTGTAGTAGGAGTATAGTAGGTCTGTAGTAGCTCTGTAATAGTTCTCCAGTAGCCCTGTAGTTGGTCTGTAGTAGGAGTATATTAGGTCTGTAGTAGGTCTGTAGTAGCTCTGTAATAGTTCCCCAGTAGCCCTGTAGTAGGTCTGTAGTAGGTCTGTAATAGTTCTCCAGTAGCCCTGTAGTAGGTCTGTAGTAGGAGTATATTAGGTCTGTAGTAGGTCTGTAATAGTTCTCCAGTAGCCCTGTAGTAGGTCTGTAGTAGGAGTATATTAGGTCTCTAGTAGGTCTGTAATAGTTCTCCAGTAGCCCTGTAGTAGGTCTGTAGTAGGAGTATAGTAGGTCTGTAGTCGCTCTGTAATAGTTCTCCAGTAGTCCTGTAGTAGGTCTGTAGTAGGAGTATATTAGGTCTGTAGTAGGTGTGTAATAGGTCTGTAATAGTTTTCTAGTAGCCCTGTAGTAGGTCTGTAGTAGCTCTGTAATAGTTCTCCAGTAGTCCTGTAGTAGGTCTGTCGTAGGTCTGTAGTAGGAGTATAGTAGGTCTGTAGTAGGTCTGTAGTAGCTCTGTAATAGTTCTCCAGTAGCCCTGTAGTTGGTCTGTAGTAGGAGTATAGTAGGTCTGTAGTAGGTGTGTAATAGTTCTCTAGTGGCCCTGTAGTAGGTCTGTAGTAGGTCTGTCGATGGTGGGTAATAGGTCTGTAATAGTTCTCTAGTAGCCCTGTAGTAGGTCTGTAGTAGGAGTATAGTAGGTCTGTAGTAGGTCTGTAGTAGGAGTATAGTAGGTCTGTAGTAGGCCCGTAGTAGGTCTGTAGTAGGTCTGTAGTAGGAGCATAGTAGGTCTGTAGTAGGAGTATAGTAGGTCTGTAGCAGGTCTGTAGCGGGAGTATAGTAGGTCTGTAGCAGGTCTGTAGTGGGTCCGTAGTAGGTCCGTAGTAGGTCTGTAGTAGGTGTGTAATAGGTCTGTAATAGTTCTCTAGTAGCCCTGTAGTAGGTCTGTAGTAGGCCCGTAGCAGGTCTGTACTAGGTCTGTAGTAGGAGCATAGTAGGTCTGTAGCAGGTCTGTAGCGGGAGTATAGCAGGTCTGTAGTAGGAGTATAGTAGGTCTGTAGTGGGTCTGTAGTAGCAGTATAGTAGGTCTGTAGTAGGGATATAGTAGGTGCGTAGTAGGTCCGTAGTAGGTGTGTAATAGGTCTGTAATAGTTCTCTAGGAGCCCTGTAGTAGGTCTGTAGTAGGTAAGTTGCTAACTAGCATTAGTTAGCTAACTTATCTTATAAAAAACAATCAATCTTCACATAATCACTAGTTAACTACACATGGTTTATGATATGACTAGGTTACCTAGCGTGTCCTGCGTTGCATATAATCAATGCGGTGCCTGTTAATTTATCATTGAATAGGTAGGTCTGTAGTAGGAGTATAGTAGGTCTGTAGTAGGAGTATAGTAGGCCTACAGTAGGAGTATAGTAGGTATGCAGTATGAGTATAGTAGGTCTGTAGTAAGTATGTAGTAGAAGTATATTAGGTCTGTAGTAGGGGTAGAGTAGGTCTGTAGTAAGAGTATAGTAGCTCTGTAGTAAGCATGTAGTACAAGTATAGTAGGTCTGTATAGTAGGTCTGTAGTAGGAGTATAATAGGCCTGTAGTAGGAGTATAATAGGTCTGTAGTGGGAGTATAGTTGGTCTGTAGTAGGAGTATAGTAGGTCTGTAGTAAATATGTAGTAGGGGTATAGTAGGTATGCAGTAGGGGTATAGTAGGTCTGTAGTAGGAGTATAGTAGGTCTGTAGTAAGTATGTAGTAGGAGTCTAGTAGGTCTGTAGTAGGGGTATAGCAGGTCTGTAGTAGGGGTATAGTTGGTCTGTAGTAGGAGTATAATACGTCTGTAGTAGGAGCATGGTAGGTCTGTAGTAAGTATGTAGTAGGAGTATAGTAGGTCTGTAGTAGGGGTATAGTAGATCTGTAGTAGGGGTATAGTAGGTCTGTAGTAAGTATGTAGTAGGAGTCTAGTAGTTCTGTAGTAGGGGTATAGTAGGTCTGTAGTAAGTATGTAGTAGGAGTCTAGTAGGTCTGTAGTAGGGGTATAGTAGGTTTGTAGTAGGGGTATAGTAGGTTTGTAGTAGGGGTATAATAGGAGTATAATAGGAGTGTAGTAGGTCTGTAGTAGGAGTATAATAGGTCTGTAGTAGGAGTATAATACGTCTGTAGTAGGAGTATAGTTGGTCTGTAGTAAGTATGTAGTAGGAGTATAGTAGGTCTGTAGTAGGGGTATAGTAGGTCTGTAGTAGGGGTATAATAGTTCTGTAGTAGGGGTATAGTAGGTCTGTAGTAAGTATGTAGTAGGAGTCTAGTAGGTCTGTAGTAGGGGTATAGTAGGTTTGTAGTAGGGGTATAGTAGGTTTGTAGTAGGGGTATAGTAGGTCTGTAGTAGGGGTATAGTAGTTCTGTAGTAGGAGTATAATAGGAGTATAATAGGAGTGTAGTAGGTCTGTAGTAGGAGTATAATAGGTCTGTAGTAGGAGTATAGTTGGTCTGTAGTAGGAGTATAGTTGGTCTGTAGTAGGAGTATAATACGTCTGTAGTAGGAGCATGGTAGGTCTGTAGTAAGTATGTAGTAGGAGTATAGTAGGTCTGTAGTAGGGGTATAGTAGGTCTGTAGTAGGGGTATAGTAGGTCTGTAGTAGGGGTATAATAGTTCTGTAGTAGGAGTATAATATGAGTATAATAGGAGTATAGTAGGTCTGTAGTAGGTCTGTAGTAGGTTTGTATTAGGAGTATAATAGGTGTACATAGGCCTGTAGTTGGAGTATAATAGGTATGTAGTAGGTCTGTAGTAGGAGTATAATATGTGTACAGTAGGAGTATAATAGGAGTGTAGTAGGTCTGTAGTAGGAGTATATTAGGTGTACAGTAGGAGTGTAGTAGGTCTGTAGTAAGTATGTAGTGGGAGTATAATAGGTCTGTAGTAGGAGTATAATAGGTCTGTAGTCGGAGTATAATGGGTCTGTAGTTGGAGTATAATTGGTCTGTAGTAGGTTTGTAGTAGGAGTGTAATAGGTGTACAGTAGGAGTATAGTAGGCGTGTAGTAGGTCTGTAGTAGGTCTGTAGTAGGAGTATATTAGGTGTACAGTAGGAGTGTAGTAGGTCTGTAGTAAGTCTGTAGTGGGAGTATAATAGGTCTGTAGTAGGAGTATAATAGGTCTGTAGTCGGAGTATAATTGGTCTGTAGTAGGTCTGTAGTAGGAGTGTAATAGGTGTACAGTAGGAGTATAGTAGGCGTGTAGTAGGTCTGTAGTATGTCTGTAGTAGGAGTATAATATGTCTGTAGTAGGAGTGTAATAGGTCTGTGGTAGGAGTATAATAGGTCTGTGGTAGGAGTATAATAGGTCTGTAGTAGGAGTATAGTAGGTCTGTAGTAGGAGTGTAATAGGTCTGTAGTAGGAGTATAGTAGGTCTGTAGTAGGAGTGTAATAGGTCTGTAGTAGGAGTGTAGTAGGTCTGTAGTAGTAGTATAATATGTGTACAGTAGGAGTATAATGGGAGTGTAGTAGGTCTGTAGTAGGTCTGTAGTAGGAGTACAATAGGTGTACAGTGGGAGTATAATAGGAGTCTAGTAGGTCTGTAGTAGGAGTTTAATAGGTGTACAGTAGGAGTGTAGTAGGTGTGTAGTAGGAGTGTAGTATGTGTGTGGGACTGGAAGTGAGGGGGTAGTGGTTTGGAGCTGGCTGTTTAAGATCACTAGATAACAGAACAGGCCTGGTAGTGAGAAGACCTAAAATAAATATAGGACAGGCTTTAATCAGTAACATTCACTAGTCCACAGGCCTGCTGTGTGTCAGCAGAGGAAATATAGGACAGGCTTTAATCAGTAACATTCACTAGTCCACAGGCCTGCTGTATGTGAGCAGAGGAAATATAGGACAGGCTTTAATCAGTAACATTCACTAGTCCACAGGCCTGCTGTGTGTCAGCAGAGGAAATATAGGACAGGCTTTAATCAGTAACATTCACTAGTCCACAGGCCTGCTGTATGTGAGCAGAGGAAATATAGGACAGGCTTTAATCAGTAACATTCACTAGTCCATAGGCCTGCTGTGTGTCAGCAGAGGAAATATAGGAGCTACACACACAGATTAAGTCCAGCTCTTGAGAAATATAGGGAGCAATATAAATAGATGAAGAGAGATGTAGGGAGGACAGATAGGGAGAACTACAGCGGACCAGAATGCTGTGGGTTGTTTTTTTTTCCATTCTACAGCTTGCTTTTTCATGTTAGTTCGACGCCTCTTTGAGCATAAAAATGTTGCCTGACTGTCGCTCTTTTCATTGTTGCTTCACTGAAAGAGAAGGAGAACCTAATGCAGACAAAGAAAGAAAATGACAGAGTAAAGGAGAGAGGGAAGAAAGGGAATAGGAGGAGGGGAGAGAGAGAGGTACTGTTTTTACAGCTGCAGATGGAGTGGGGCAGAGTTATCTGGGAGTTGACTATTGCTTCGTGTTCTGATTAAAGTCATATGACTCTGACTGGAGGAGGGTTGGGCCTGCAGAAATGGTGTATCTTGCGTACTGTAGTTTGCTTTGACTGTGTCTGTCTTTGTGTGTGTGTTGTTTCCCGGCATATGACAGGAAACAGAGCCCGGCTCTTCCTGTGAAAGTTCAGAAATTGTGTCAGTACACACATACACACACACACACACACACACACACACACACACACATTGACTGACGCACAAACACAGCCGTCTTCTAGCCGGAGGTCTACAATCTCTCCCTGTTGTATCTGTCCATATTTCACATGGTTAAGTCCTCTGCTATACTTGTCTTCTTGAGATCAGACTCTCAAAACACCTTTTTATTGTTCAGAATTGTTGGTCATCTCGTGTTGCTCTCTCTGACATAATCCTAGAGTCTGTTGCTGTGGTGATGCAGTAGTCTTAATGTGGTATTGAAGTGACTGTATGTATTAAAAGCCCAGCAGAGATGTATCGTTGGCTCGATCAATCTTTAGAGAAATGTGTTTCTTCCAAACAAATTCTGTTCGTGTCCTTCTCTTTTGTCTGGTCGTGTTTCCTGCTCTACTCTTCTGTGACAGACATGCCGGAGGACAAGAAAGACTGTGTGTGTGTGTGTGTCTTGTATCCCAAGTTTCTTCCGATCTGCTGATAATGGAGTTAGGCCATTAGCTCCAAACATCGCAGAGACTTTGTGACAATGTCACAGCAGCATATCTCTGTACTCTAAACAGAAATGATGGTAATTTGACAGAGACGTTACAAGAAGTTGGTTTGAGATTATTCCTCCTCAGACGGAGGTGGTATCCCGTCGAAGGCAACATTACCGAGAGACTCGAGCGTGAACGCACGCTACGCAATGCTATTAAATGGCAATCACACACAGAAGGGCTCTTTTATGGACCAACACATTTCTGCCTAACGGCTTTCATTGCAGGATCATCCAAATATGACATTTCAAATGAAAGCCCTGTGATATCGGATCCTATTACAATCTCATCGGAAATCCTCAAAACCTCTCAGAATATCTTGTGCCTTCATTTGACGTGAAGCGTTCCAGATAAAATACATATTGCCTATAATTTTTTCCATATTTGATTTCATCTTCTTCTTAGATAGCCAAGTGTCTAAGCTGACAAAAATATTCGATGAAGTGGCTAAACTCTCTCTCTTCTTCTGGTATCCACTATCATGCTCAGACACTCGTTCCTCCATCCACCTCCAGGACCCAGGCCCCTTGGTGACCTCCCGTAGCCCAACGAGAGTGCTGTGATCGGGGCCAGAGCTGAGGAGACGTCCCCTTGCGCCCTGCAATTACCGAAGCCCCTGGTAGCCTAATGGCAGCTGCAGGGAGACGATAATGTGATCGCTGGCCAGGAGGGGAGCTTCTCTCACCACTCGCTCCTCTCCCCCCTGGGGGGGTCCCGCTTCACTCCGCCACATTCATTCGGAGAGCGACTCATCGCCCCTCATATCCCTGGCCGTCTTTACTCTCTCTGTGGACACTCTCCCCACTCTTTCCCTTCTCCCCCCTCTCGCCATCGCGCTCCCAGCACAATCTTAGTTGTCTCCCGATTCATTTTGGCCTGTAATTGGACTGGGGTCCCAGAGGACGGTCGTTGGCATGCCCCAGCGCCTCAGAGTGGAAACGCGCCCCTCCACAGTCGATAAGCACGACTCCGCGGTCACTCCCGATCCTCTCGTTACTGCAGTTAGCCCACTCTGGGTGTTGAATGACCAGACCATGGTCAGGCACTGAGGTCCGCTGTGGTCACTTATGTGTGTGTACGTGTGTACGTGTGTGTGTGCGTGTGTGTGTGTGTGTGTGTGTGTGTGTGTGTGTGTGTGTGTGTGTGTGTGTGTGTGTGTGTGTGTGTGTGTGTGTGTGTGTGTGTGTGTGTGTGTGTGTGTGTGTGTGTGTGTGTGTGTGTGTGTGTGTGTGTGTGTGTGTGTGTGTGTGTGTGTGTGTGTATTGGGTGTACAAAGCAGATATTTGGTCTAATCATGCCAGAAAGAGACACACGCAGCGACAGTGGTCTGTCCAATGATGGTGCAGTGGGATCTTTCCATGGCCAGGTTCTTCAGGACAGCATTTTCCTGTGTAATCTGTGGCATTAGCTCGTCTCAGCCGTGTGCAGATGGAGAGCAGAGGGGCATTTGCAGCTCCACAGAACCTGGAACCAGAGATAAGGCTCTGAAACCTGTTAACTCTCCCAAATCATCCCAAATGGCTTCTCTCCCTTATCTCTTCTCCTTTATTACCAGAGGGCTGAGAAACACTTGACAGGTGAAAACAGAATGGTCCATCCCAGGGCAATTACACTCCAACAGTGTAAGGTTAGGAGGCCCTGTCTGTAGTTCCCCCTGCGTGGCAGATGGTTTGGCCCATTCAGGTTACACCGTGCTGCTCTACAGCTCAGGGTCAGTCTGTCCATCTGGGCCTGACTGTCCATCTTGGCCTGACTGTCCATCTGAGCCTGACTGTCCATCTTGGCCTGACTGTCCATCTGAGCCTGACTGTCCATCTGGGCCTGACTGTCCATCTGGGCCTGACTGTGCAGAGGAGAAAAAGAGAGAGATTTAGAATGAGAAAGAGAGAGAGGATAAATATATATATTTTTCTCATCATCAAACCAGAGGAGACAATCACACCCAATACATCACTTGTCTCTCTTTCTTTCTCCCCAACCCTCTCTCTCTCTTTCTCCCCAACCCTCTCTCTCTCTCTTTCTGCCCCCACCCTCTCTGTCTCTCTCTTTCTCCCCCCACCCACGCCCTCTCCCTCCCTCTCCCTCCCTCTCCCTCTCCCTCTCTCTCTTTTCTCCCCAACCCTCTCTCTCTCTCTTTCTGCCCCCACCCTCTCTGTCTCTCTCTTTCTCCCCCACCCACGCCCTCTCCCTCCCTCTCCCTCCCTCTCCCTCTCCCTCTCTCTCTATCTCTCTCTCTCTCTCTTTCTGCCCCCACCCTCTCTGTCTCTCTCTTTCTCCCCCACCCACGCCCTCTCCCTCCCTCTCCCTCTCTCTCTCTCTCTCTCTCTCTCTCTCTCTCTCTCTCTCTCCCCCACTCACCCTCTCTCTCTCTCTCCCCCCCCACCCACGCCCTCTCCCTCCCTCTCCCTCTCCCTCTCTCTCTTTCTGCCCCCCCACCCTCTCTGTCTCTCTCTTTCTCCCCCCACCCACGCCCTCTCCCTCCCTCTCCCTCTCCCTCTCTCTCTCTCTTTTCTGCCCCCACCCTCTCTGTCTCTCTCTTTCTCCCCCACCCACGCCCTCTCCCTCCCTCTCTCTCTCTCTCTCTCTCTCTCTCTCTCTCCCTCTCTCTCTCTCTCCCCCCACTCACCCTCTCTCTCTCTCTCTCCCCCCCCCACCCACGCCCTCTCCCTCCCTCTCCCTCTCCCTCTCTCTCTTTCTGCCCCCCCCACCCTCTCTGTCTCTCTCTTTCTCCCCCCCCACGCCCCCTCTCCCTCCCCTCTCCCTCTCTCCCTCCTCTCTCTCTCTCTTTCTGCCCCCACCCTCTCTGTCTCTCTCTTTCTCCCCCACCCACGCCCTCTCCCTCCTCTCTCTCTCTCTCTCTCTCTCTCTCTCTCTCTCTCACTCTCTCTCTCTCTCCCCCACTCACCCTCTCTCTTTCTCACTAAACTCAACTCTCACCATATCTCTCTCCCCCCGTCCCTCTCCATGGTAATAGTGTATTGTTTGAGGTTCTCTATAATATTAGATGGGGCTTTATGTCATCATCATTATTATTATTATTATTATGCGCCAGTACTGTACATATGTGTAGGCGTGGGGGTGTTGTACACTCGGTGCAATGTGTGTGTCCTACTTGCCTCGTGCTCACGCTAGCGGATAAAAGCGACAGTGCAGTTAATAATTGAAATAATCCTGAAAGATGGGAGCGCTGCCCTCACCAGGAAGCTTTTAATAACAAGGATGTTTTTTATATATTCTGCTTCTCCTCTTTTTCAGCTTCTTCCACTCCCTCCTCACCCCCCTCTTCTTTAGTCAGTCTTAGCTCTATTCGTGGGAGGATCGGCCGTCTACTGAAGCAGAATCTGCCGGCATTTTTCAAAGAGAGAAGAGAAGAACGTGTGTGTGTCTGGTTTGGAGTGTGTAAGTGTGATGGAATGACACTGTGCCTCCCTCACGCTGAACTGACAGCCCCTGGTGTTTGTTAGTGCGCTCACACATTTAGCTTTCTCACTCTACCCTCTCTCTCTCTTGCGTCTCCCTCTCGTCTCTTCTGAAAGATACTTGTTTGTTTATGAAAGCTCTTGTCTTAATGTGCTCGCCGTTCGCCCAAAGGAAGCCTCATTCATTTGCTTGATGGTCTTTGATTTGCCGGGCATCACTAAGTCGCATTAACAAATGTGTTTCGAAGCTTTTTCACTTAATGGCGCTTCCAGAACCAACGCAATTAAAGACACATCTGAATGCTAAAAGGTTTTGCTGCGGGGGGAAAGTCTGATTAGTCCAGAAAATGTAGTATGAAGAAGTGTAAGTTGCGGAACGACGTTGATCTGTGCTGCAACTTATTTAGTGAATGTGACAGCAACACGCGTCTTTATAAGGTTACACTTGTCTGACATTGTAGCTCCTTGTTCCTATCGCAATGACCCAGTAATGTTATGATATTACGTTCCTCCAACGTTGTGGCTATGTTTTCCTAACGGACTGACTTAGTTAAATGTCGTTTTTTTTTTAAACTGTCATTTTGACATGAATGTCCAGGTAACGTTATATTAACGTGTCTCTGACATTATAGCTGCGGTATTTCAGTGGACTTGATGAGGGACTGTCCTGGGTAACAGCTCATGTCCCATGTCTTGAGGCGATTGCTCTCGTTAACACTGTACATTAGAAATAGGACCTAACCCTCAGTAAACAGCTGACTCCATCCAGTACAGTATGTTTGCGTAACGTTTAACTTTGTGTGATACGATATGCAACAACAGACGACATGTAAACTGTGTCATCTATGAAGCCTGTCTGCTTTGTATTCCTTTCAGTTCAAGCCTTCACCTCCATAGAAATATGTATATTTTTGGATAAATATGCTAAATATATGATTTAATTTTTATTAATTAACTCATTCATCTATCCATTAATTCACGCATGCGTTTATTCAATCTTACATTAGTGCGTTCACTAATCATGTCCTAATTTATAGATTTTTATTTATCAATTTCTCTCAAGCTCCTTCATTTTTTCAAGCTCATTTAACCATTCATCAAATGAATTTAATTGGTCCATTGTTTGATTACCATTTTTTCCCCGTTCTGCTTTTTGTGCAGCCCGTCGACCCAGATGGCTGCTGGGGAAAAGTGTGTGTCTCTCTGTGACTGAGCTTTTCCCTTTGTTTTTCTAATCACCCTTTTATACAGCAACTCTGTATAAAATAATACCCATTCAACCAGCGAGGGAGAAAGAGAGGGAGAAAGAGAGGGAGGAGAGAGAATGGGGGGGAGCTAGATGGAGGGAGAGAGAGCGAGAGACCGAGACAGACGACCATTACCAGTGAGAGTGATCATCACCATACGCTTTTTCCATAAAAAGGCAACAAGTGAAGCCTAATGGGAAATATGCAGATGTATGCAAATGACAGTTTGGAAGGGGAGCCCAGAGGCCTATGTGAGATTAAAGCTCTCCTGGCTGGAGAGGCTCTGGAGAAGACTGTTATCGTACTGTTTCAGTGTCTCAGTACAGCACTATAGACTGTTATCGTACTGTTTCAGTGTCTCTGTACAGCACTATATAGACTGTTATCGTACTGTTTCAGTGTCTCTGTACAGCACTATATAGACTGCTATCATACTGTTTCAGTGTCTCAGTACAGCACTATATAGACTGTTATCATACTGTTTCAGTGTCTCTGTACAGCACTATAGACTGTTATCGTACTGTTTCAGTGTCTCTGTACAGCACTATAGACTGTTATCGTACTGTTTCAGTGTCTCTGTACAGCACTATAGACTGTTATCGTACTGTTTCAGTGTCTCTGTACAGCACTATAGACTGTTATCGTACTGTTTCAGTGTCTCAGTACAGCACTATAGACTGTTATCGTACTGTTTCAGTGTCTCAGTACAGCACTATAGACTGTTATCGTACTGTTTCAGTGTCTCAGTACAGCACTATATAGACTGTTATCATACTGTTTCAGTGTCTCAGTACAGCACTATAGACTGTTATCGTACTGTTTCAGTGTCTCAGTACAGCACTATATAGACTGTTATCATACTGTTTCAGTGTCTCAGTACAGCACTATATAGACTGTTATCGTACTGTTTCAGTGTCTCAGTACAGCACTATAGACTGTTATCGTACTGTTTCAGTGTCTCAGTACAGCACTATAGACTGTTATCGACTGTTATGTCTCAGTACAGCACTGTGTTCAGTGTCTCAGTGTCTCAGTACAGCACTATATAGACTGCTATCGTACTGTTTCAGGGTCTCAGTACAGCACTATAGACTGTTATCGACTGTTTCATAGACTGTTATCGTACTGTTTCAGTGTCTCTGTACAGCACTATATAGACTGTTATCGTACTGTTTCAGTGTCTCTGTACAGCACTATATAGACTGTTATCGTTTCTGTTTCAGTGTCTCTGTACAGCACTATAGACTGTTATCGTACTGTTTCAGTGTCTCAGTACAGCACTATATAGACTGTTATCATACTGTTTCAGTGTCTCAGTACAGCACTATAAAGACTGTTATCGTACTGTTTCAGTGTCTCAGTACAGCACTATAGACTGTTATCATACTGTTTCAGTGTCTCAGTACAGCACTATAGACTGTTATCTTACTGTTTCAGTGTCTCAGTACAGCACTATATAGACTGTTATCATACTGTTTCAGTGTCTCAGTACAGCACTATATAGACCGTTATCGTACTGTTTCAGTGTCTCAGTACAGCACTATAGACTGTTATCGTACTGTTTCAGTGTCTCAGTACAGCACTATATAGACTGTTATCATACTGTTTCAGTGTCTCAGTACAGCACTATATAGACTGCTATCGTACTGTTTCAGGGTCTCAGTACAGCACTATATAGACTGTTATCGTACTGTTTCAGTGTCTCTGTACAGCACTATATAGACTGTTATCGTACTGTTTCAGTGTCTCTGTACAGCACTATATAGACTGTTATCGTACTGTTTCAGTGTCTCTGTACAGCACTATAGACTGTTATCGTACTGTTTCAGTGTCTCAGTACAGCACTATATAGACTGTTATCGTACTGTTTCAGTGTCTCAGTACAGCACTATAAAGACTGTTATCGTACTGTTTCAGTGTCTCAGTACAGCACTATATAGACTGTTATCATACTGTTTCAGTGTCTCAGTACAGCACTATAAAGACTGTTATCGTACTGTTTCAGTGTCTCAGTACAGCACTATATAGACTGTTATCGTACTGTTTCAGTGTCTCTGTACAGCACTATATAGACTGTTATCGTACTGTTTCAGTGTCTCAGTACAGCACTATATAGACTGTTATCGTACTGTTTCAGTGTCTCAGTACAGCACTAAAAAATCCTATCACTATCTAACTGAGCTACTATTGGGGAGGGGAACAGACGCTACCATTGACTTCTTCATTCTATTCAGTCATTTTTGCCATAACACTGTCAACAATTGGCCGTACCTCTGCATTGACGTGCCATTTGCCACTGACCTTTGTCAGACAATAAAGAATATATATTGAATGTCATATATTGAATTTGATGTATTGATTTTGGGATATTTGACCAGCTGTCACAATGTCCTGAGGTGGGGGCATAGGGTTTTCCCTCAGTGACACCAGAGGTTGCCTCCGGAGCCCTCGTATGTGACATGACGGATGTGATTCAGAGAGCCAGTCTTTCACAGCCTCTCACAGGTTGATATGTGTCTGTCAGTGAGCTACTGTAGAGGCTCAATCTGTACGACTATCCCCTCCAGTCCTCCACCGTTCACGGTCCACTTACACTTTATCCTCTCTCTATCCTGAGCCCAGCCAGTCACTGAGACGGTTACAGATGTATCACACATCCGGGAGGCGTTGTCGTGGAAACCCGGCGGTCATGATGGCTACAATCCATGGATGTATGAGAGTGAATGGACACCGTTACATCTCTGGCCGTGTGTGGAGTATAACTCTGTTAGTAGAGCATGGCACTTGTGGGTTCGATTCCTGCGGGGGACCAGTACGAAGGAAGTATGAACATGTATGCTCTCACTACTGTATGTCTCTCTGGATAAGGACGTCTGCTAAATGACAAGATTTTTTTTTAAATGATGTAAACGTGGCAACCAACTGGCTCAAACCATTTTGGCTCCAACCACAACAGTCTACAGGTATAGCGGGGTCTACAGGTGTAACAGTCTACAGGTGTAACAGCCTACAGGTGTAGCAGTCTACAGGTGTAACAGTCTACAGGTGTAGCAGTCTACAGGTGTAGCAGTCTACAGGTGTAACAGTCTACAGGTGTAACAGTCTACAGGTGTAGCAGTCTACAGATTTAAAATGACAAGATTTTTTTTAAACGTCCGTAAACGCAACCAACTGGCTCAAACCATTTTGGCTCCAACCACAACAGTAACAGTCTACAGGTGTAACAGTCTACAGGTGTAGCAGTCTACAGGTGTAGCAGTCTACAGGTGTAACAGTCTACAGGTGTAGCAGTCTACAGGTGTAACAGTCTACAGGTGTAACAGTCTACAGGTGTAGCAGTCTACAGGTGTAACAGTCTACAGGTGTAACAGTCTACAGGTGAAGCAGTCTACAGGTGTAGCGCGGTCTACAGGTGTAACAGTCTACAGGTGTAACAGTCTACAGGTGTAGCAGTCTACAGGTGTAACAGTCTACAGGTGTAACAGTCTACAGGTGTAGCAGTCTACAGGTGTAGCAGTCTACAGGTGTAGCAGTCTACAGGTGTAACAGTCTACAGGTGTAGTGCAATCTACACATGTAGCAGTCTACAGGTGTAACAGTCTACAGGTGTAGCAGTCTACAGGTGTAGCAGTCTACAGGTATAACAGTCTACAGGTGTAGCACGATCTACACATGTAGCAGTCTACAGGTGTAACAGTCTACAGGTGTAACGCGGTCTACAGGTGTAACGCGGTCTACAGGTGTAACAGTCTACAGGTGTAGCAGTCTATAGGTGTAGCATTCTAAGGTGTAGCGTGGTCTACAGGTGTAGCGCGGTCTACAGGTGTAGCGCGGTCTACAGGTGTAACAGTCTACAGGTGTAGCAGTCTACAAGTGTAACAGTCTACAGGTGTAACAGTCTACAGGTGTAGCAGTCTACAGGTGTAACAGTCTACAGGTGTAGCAGTCTACAGGTGTAGCAGTCTACAGGTGTAACAGTCTACAGGTGTAACAGTCTACAGGTGTAGCAGTCTACAGGTGTAGCAGTCTACAGGTGTAACAGTCTACAGGTGTAACAGTCTACAGGTGTAGCAGTCTACAGGTGTAACAGTCTACAGGTGTAACAGTCTACAGGTGAAGCAGTCTACAGGTGTAGCGCGGTCTACAGGTGTAACAGTCTACAGGTGTAACAGTCTACAGGTGTAGCAGTCTACAGGTGTAGCAGTCTACAGGTGTAACAGTCTACAGGTGAAGCAGTCTACAGGTGAAGCAGTCTACAGGTGTAGCGCGATCTACAGGTGTAACAGTCTACAGGTATAGCAGTCTACAGGTGTAGCAGTCTACAGGTGTAACAGTCTACAGGTGTAGCAGTCTACAGGTATAACAGTCTACAGGTGTAGCACAATCTACACATGTAGCAGTCTACAGGTGTAACAGTCTACAGGTGTAACGCAGTCTACAGGTGTATCGCGGTCTACAGGTGTAACAGTCTACAGGTGTAGCAGTCTATAGGTGTAGCAGTCTAAGGTGTAGCGTGGTCTACAGGTGTAACAGTCTATAGGTGTAACAGTCTATAGGTGTAACAGTCTACAGGTGTAACAGTCTACAGGTGTAGCAGTCTACAGGTGTAGCAGTCTACAGGTGTAACAGTCTACAGGTGTAGCAGTCTACAGGTGTAGCAGTCTACAGGTGTAACAGTCTACAGGTGTAACAGTCTACAGGTGTAACAGTCTACAGGTGTAGCAGTCAACGGCGACTCTAACGCTACTGGTATTTCCATACTGGGCAGGTCAGCTCTACTTTTAGTGGTATTAGATGTAGGCTGCTTCTAGGACAGGTGTTGAGTTTCATGTGGCCACATTCTCCCAGTGGCCATGTGTCTCCATCGTAAATCAACAGAACTCTGGAAAAGATGGGAGCCCCACCCTTCCAATGCACCACCTCCAGTGAGACTGTTAAATCTTACAGTCAGCCAAAAGTTGTAGCTTTCTCTCTGCACTTTGTCATTGTTGTTTTCTTCAACTTTCGCTCCCTCAGCTGGCCAGCATCTAGGAGCGTAGGAGTGTTGAATCTTTAAATCGTAAGTTGACATCGGAGAGGCCGTCAGGCCGTTTGTCTTGCTTTGGCTGGGCTCTGAAGGGACAGGTCCATAAACGGGACTGTGATGGTTACAGGTCAACATGGTTTACGTCTCCATCAGGGAGGGAAGGAGCGCCGAGACGGGACAGCACAGCTGGGTTTTAACACGGCAGTAAATTACCTTTATGCCCCAGCACAAAATACTACCCCTCCCTTCACCCGTCCAGCCCCTCCTTAAGAGAACAAAATGGAGGAGAGGGAGCGAGGATATAAGGAGGATATCCCTCCTGGGGTGATTTGGTAACTAGGACTGCCTCTACTGGGAGGTTTAAACATGTCTGTCTATAGAAGATGGGATCATCCTGAAGAAGGATCTGGCCTTTGTCGATCTGTCATTCTCTTGTTCTCATACATGTCGACAACATGACATTCTGTGACCAGCGCGTTGCATTACATAACAATATCATTCGGGACTCGTGAAACGATCGTCCTGTTTCTCACGTCTTTGGGAGTGTTTTAGGATCTGTCTTCCGTGGATAAAAGGTAACAGGGATTGGCTGCTGTGGCACGGGGTGTAGGCGGAGTTCCAGGTTCTGAATAACCGTATTATTACAGATTAGCCCCAGCGCATGCTGGGAGTTAGCGTAGCTCGCTTAACTCGAGTCAAGATTCTCTGAGCAGGGCTAACACTAAGGTTTTAGGATGCCAGAGCAACTGTGTTCTAGGGTATCTTTCAGTGTTTCCTCTAGATGTCTTCCGCGTGGTCCATCATCCGGTGTATGACACACCATCATGTCTCTGTGATGCCTGGCTCTCTGTCAGTCTGTCACCTTGTCCCCTGGGCTTTGGGTCATTCAGTCTAAAATCTGGATGTGCTCTCACACCACTCACTCCATCCACTTCCATTATGCCACCCCACATCTCCTTCACGTCCATCTTCCTCTATCCCTCTCTTTCCCACTCCTCCTCTCATCACCCTGTCTTTAATGGAGGGGAGAGGGATTCTTTCACAGCTGTAATCTAGCTAGAGGCGCTGGTGCTGGAGAAGTGATTTGTACCCAGCATCCAGAATGACCATCTCTTCTTCTGTCTTCTCTCTCTCTCTCTCTCTCTCTCTCTCTCTCTCTCTCTCTCTCTCTCTCTCTCTCTCTGCTCTCCTCTCCTCTCTCCCTCCCTCCCTCCCTGTGTCTGAATCCCAATGATCAAGTTGATCCCTCTATTTTATTGATTTATTCTTAAATTCCTCACTTACCCTCTAGCCCCCTGTAGTAGAATACTCTGCCATCATACATCCCCTCCACATTCTCCCACATCTCTGCCTTTGCCTAGTTGACACTTCCTCTCTCACCGTCTCTGTCTCTTTCTCTCCTGTCTGTCTGTCTGTCTGTCTGTCTGTCTGTCTGTCTGTCTGTCTGTCTGTCTGTCTGTCTGTCTGTCTGTCTGTCTGTCTGTCTGTCTGTCTGTCTGTCTGTCTGTCTGTCTCCCGTCTGTCTGTCTGTCTGTCTGTCTGTCTGTCTGTCTGTCTGTCTGTCTGTCTGTCTGTCTGTCTGTCTGTCTGTCTGTCTGTCTGTCTGTCTGTCTGTCTGTCTGTCTGTCTGTCTGTCTGTCTGTCTCCTGTCTGTCTGTCTGTCTGTCTGTCTGTCTGTCTGTCTGTCTGTCTGTCTGTCTGTCTGTCTGTCTCTGTCGTCTGTCTGTCTGTCTGTCTGTCTGTCTGTCTGTCTGTCTGTCTGTCTGTCTCTCCGTCTGTCTGTCTGTCTGTCTCTCCGTCTCTTTCTCTCCAATCTCTCTCTCTCTCTTTATCTCTCTCTCTCTCTCTCTTTATCTCTCTCTCTTTATCTATCTTTCTCTTTATCTCTCTCTCTCTTTATCTCTCTCTCTTTATCTATCTCTCTCTTTATCTCTCTCTCTCTTTCTCTCTTTAATTCAATTCAATTCAATTCAAGGGCTTTATTGGCATGGGAAACATGTGTTAACATTGCCAAAGCAAGTGAGGTAGACAACATACAAAGTGAATATATAAAGTGAAAAACAACAAAAATTAACAGTAAACATTACACATACAGAAGTTTCAAAACAGTAAAGACATTACGAATGTCATATTATATATATACAGTGTTTTAACAATGTACAAATGGTTAAAGGACACAAGATAAAATAAATAAGCATAAATATGGGTTGTATTTACAATGGTGTTTGTTCTTCACTGGTTGCCCTTTTCTCGTGGCAACAGGTCACAAATCTTGCTGCTGTGATGGCACACTGTGGAATTTCACCCAGTAGATATGGGAGTTTTTCAAAATTGGATTTGTTTTCGGATTCTTTGTGGATCTGTGTAATCTGAGGGAAATATGTCTCTCTAATATGGTCATACATTGGGCAAGAGGTTAGGAAGTGCATCTCAGTTTCCACCTCATTTTGTGGGCAGTGAGCACATAGCCTGTCTTCTCTTGAGAGCCAAGTCTGCCTACGGCGGCCTTTCTCAATAGCAAGGCTATGCTCACTGAGTCTGTACATAGTCAAAGCTTTCCTTAATTTTGGGTCAGTCACAGTGGTCAGGCATTCTGCCGCTGTGTACTCTCTGTGTAGGGCCAAATAGCATTCTAGTTTGCTCTGTTTTTTTGTTAATTCTTTCCAATGTGTTAAGTAATTATCTTTTTGTTTTCTCATGATTTGGTTGGGTCTAATTGTGCTGTTGTCCTGGGGCTCTGTAGGGTGTGTTTGTGTTTGTGAACAGAGCCCCAGGACCAGCTTGCTTAGGGGACTCTTCTCCAGGTTCATCTCTTCTCATCTCTTTATCTCTCTCTCTTTATCTCTCTTTCGTTATCTCTCTTTATCTGTCTGTCTGTCTGTCTGTCTGTCTGTCTGTCTGTCTGTCTGTCTGTCTGTCTGTCTGTCTCTCTTTCTCTCCAATCTCTCTCTCTCTATCTCTCTTTATCTCTCTCTCTCTCTCTCTGTCTGTCTGTCTGTTTCTCTCCAATCTCTCTCTCTTTATCTCTCTCTCTGTCTCTCTCTCTCCGTCTCTCTCTCTCTTTCTCTCCAATCTATCTCTCTCTCTCTCTCTCTCCGTCTCTTTCTCTCCAATCTCTCTCTCCCTCTCTCTCTGTCTGTCTGTCTGTCTGTCTCTCTCTCACACTCTGTTTTGTTGCTCTCTCTCACTCTCTGTTCTCTCTCTCTCTCACTCTGTTCTGTCTCTGTCTGTCGCTCTCTCTCTCTGTTCTGTCGCTCTCTCTCTCTCTGTTCTGTCGCTCTCTCTCTCTCTCTCTCTCTCTCTCTCTCTCACTCTCTGTTTTGACTCTCTCTCTCACTCTCTCTGTTTTGACTCTCTCTATGTCTCTCTCTGTTTTGCCTCTCTCTGTTTTGTCTCTCTCTGTTCTCTCGGCCTCTGTCCCTGTCTGTGTGTGTGGTGGGGCGAAGGCCATATCCTATACACCCTAAATCCAGCTAGTGAGCGCACCCACAAGAGTAGCTCTCATTCTGTCTGTAATGGGACTTCTCCACAGAGTGGGGATAATTATGCAAATCCCTGCCTCATCCTCATTGGCTCGGGTCGAGGCTGTGACATTAACGAACAGCATGGTGTGTAGAGCGACAGAGAGAGGGGAGGAGAGAAAAAGAGGGGCCCCTCTACAGCTACATGTGAAGTACATACATACTGAAACTGGACACACACATTACTCTACTTCACTACTCTACATCTACCTGAGATCTAAGCCTTCTAGCATCTCAGTTTCATAGTATCACAGTTACCATCACTGTAGACTTTTCAGAGAATGTGTGTGTGCCCCCCCCCCCTCTTGTTGAGGCTTTTCCATGTTCAGCCTTGCCGGGAATTGATCCGTGGGGAGAATAATCAAGCCCTTTATCTCTCAGCAGTCACCACTTCCGTTTCCACGGAGACACACTGGTGCGTTGCCGGGGCATCTGGGTCGTATCTGGGCAACCCAGGAACCCTGCCAGGGCCTAATACCCACCCATCATTACATACACCGTCACACACACGTGTGTGTGAACGCACTTTCTCATAATGACAACCCATAGTGTGTCAGGGCCATCTTAAGGACTGTGTAATGTCATTTAGTATGGCCGCCTCTAATGTGTCAGCATTGGGCCTGTGAATTAGAGTAGTTAGAGCAGTTAGTGTAGTTAGAGCAGTTAGTGTAGTTAAAGCAGTTAGAGGAGTTAGTGTAGTTAGTGTAGTTAGAGCAGTTAGAGCAATTAGTGTAGTTAGAGCAGTTAGTGTAGTTAGAGAAGTTAGTGTAGTTAGAGAGGTTAGTGTAGTTAGAGAAGTTAGTGTAGTTAGAGAAGTTAGAACAGTTAGAGAAGTTCGAGCAGTTCGATCAGTTAGTGTAGTTAGAGCAGTTAGTGTAGTTAGAGCAGTTATAGAAGTTAGAGCAGTTAGTGTAGTTAGAGCAGTTAGTGTAGTTAGAGAAGTTAGTGTAGTTAGTGTAGTTATAGCAATTAGTGTAGTTAGAGCAGTTAGTGTAGTTGGAGAAGTTAGAGCAGTTAGTGTAGTTGGAGAAGTTAGTGTAGTTAGAGAAGTTAGAGCAGTTAGTGTAGTTACAGCAGTTAGTGTAGTTAGAGAAGTTAGTGTAGTTAAAGCAGTTAGAGCAGTTAGTGTAGTTAGAGTAGTTAGTGCAGTTATGGTAGTTAGAGAAGATAGAGCAGTTAGTGTAGTTAGAGCAGTTAGTGTAGTTAGAGAAGTTAGAGAAGTTAGTGTAGTTATAGCAGTTAGTGTAGTCAGAGCAGTTAGAGGAGTTAGTGTAGTTAGATAAGTTAGTGTAGTTAGAGCAGTTACTGTAGTTAGAGCAGTTAGTGTAGTTAGAGCAGTCAGTGTAGTTAGAGCAGTTAGTGTAGTTAGTGTAGTTAGTGCAGTTAGAGCAAGAGCAGTTAGTGTAGTTAGAGCAGTTAGTGTAGTTAGAGCAGTTAGTGTAGCCAGTGTAGTTAGACCAGCCAGTGTAGTTAGAGCAGTTAGTGTAGTTAGAGCAGTTACTGTAGTTAGAGCAGTTAGTGTAGTTAGAGCAGTCAGTGTAGTTAGAGCAGTTAGTGTAGTTAGAGCAGTTAGTGTAGTTAGAGCAGTTAGTGTAGTTAGAGCAGTCAGTGTAGTTAGAACAGTTAGTGTAGTTAGAGCAGTTAGTGTAGTTAGAGCAGTTAGTGTAGTTAGAGCAGTCAGTGTAGTTAGACCAGCCAGTGTAGTTAGAGCAGTTAGTGTAGTTTGAGCAGTCAGTGTAGTTAGAGCAGTCAGTGTAGTTAGAGCAGTTAGTGTAGTTAAAGCAGTTAGACCAGCCAGTGTAGTTAGACCAGCCAGTGTAGTTAGAGCAGTTAGTGTAGTTAGAGCAGTCAGTGTAGTTAGAGGAGTTAGTGTAGTTAGAGCAGTTAGACCAGCCAGTGTAGTTAGACCAGCCAGTGTAGTTAGAGCAGTTAGTGTAGTTAGAGCAGTTAGTGTAGTTAGAGCAGTTAGCCAGCAGCTGGTGAAATAGGAGCCTCTCCCAGAGTATCACCCACTCTAGAGAGGGGAAACACAGCCAAACACACAACAGACCTCTGCCAAACCATCCTCTCCCTCTATCCCATTCTCTTCTCCTCTCATCCCCCCGTTTCGTTCCCCATGAGCAATTCACAGTTAAACTAATTCAATTTCCCTCCCGGCCAGGCCCACATGGGACGGCATTGGAATTCTGGTTTGTCATGATAAAATGATTACACGGCATTGTGTTTCTGCCGGGGCATCTCCTGACGCATTTATTACAATCTGTCAGGACCCATGTAGATCGTCCGGCTCTCTCTCCTCCGCCGCCACTCGCCCCGCTGCCACCACACACACACACCCTCCCTCCCTCCTCGGCCGAATAGGATATTCCTTATGAGATACGTCGCTCCTGGCAGACGCATAATCTGATTACATCCTCTAGATTAAAAATATATTGAATTTTATCTTCCTTCGTTCCTCTCCTCACACTCTTTCACTATCATATCTCTCTTTTTTCTCTCCATCTCCCTCGTCCTCTCTCCCATTCTCTCCCTACTCCTGCGATGGAGAGATACTCGTTGAATCTTTCACTCTATCTCTCTCTCTCATTCCCTCTCTCTCATTCCCTCTCTCTCTCATTTCCCCTCTCTCAGGTTTATATTACAGCTTCTTATTCTTCAAATTGGTTCTCCCTCCTCCTCCCTCCTCCCTCTTCCCGTCCTGTCAGCTATCTGTCAAGTGTGATTTGGGGCTGCCTGTCAATCAGAGAGGGGGACATGCACGCACATACACACACACACACACACACACACACACTGCACTTCAGACATGAGAGAGGGGTTATGGGTAATGGTCGATGTCCGTCACTTAGAGCCACTGGGCGGTGTTTGTGTGTAGTGTGTAGAAGTGTGTGTGTCTTGTCTATCCGATCACTCTTTCCATCAGCCAACCAATTCTTGTTGTGATTCCATAGTTGTCGACACCACTGTCCCCTCTTTCCCCGTCATCTCTTCACCCCCCATCACATCCTCTCTTCACCCCCCATCCCATCCTCTCTTCACCCCCATCACATCCTCTCTTCACCCCCATCCCATCCTCTCTTCACCCCCATCCCATCCTCTCTTCACCCCCATCCCATCCTCTCTTCACCCCCATCCCATCCTCTCTTCACACCACCATCCCATCCTCTCTTCACCCCCATCCCATCCTCTCTTCACCCCCATCCCATCCTCTCTTCACCCCCCATCCCATCCTCTCTTCACCCCCCATCCCATCCTCTCTTCACCCCCATCCCATCCTCTCTTCACCCCCCATCCCATCCTCTCTTCACCCCCCATCCCATCCTCTCTTCACCCCCATCACATCCTCTCTTCACCCCCATCCCATCCTCTCTTCACCCCCCCCATCCCATCCTCTCTTCACCCCCATCCCCCTCTTCACCCCCCATCCCATCCTCTCTTCATCCCCCATCCCATCCTCTCTTCACCCCCCCATCCCATCCTCTCTTCACCCCCCCATCCCATCCTCTCTTCACATCCCCACCCCATCCCATCCTCTCTTCACCCCCATCCCATCCTCCTTCACCCCCCATCCCATCCTCTCTTCACCCCCCCATCCCATCCTCTCTTCACCCCCCCATCCCATCCTCTCTTCATCCCATCCTCTCTTCACCCCCCATCCCATCCTCTCTTCACCCCCATCCCATCCTCTCTTCACACCCCCATCCCATCCTCTCTTCACCCCCCCATCACATCCTCTCTTCACCCCCCCATCCCATCCTCTCTTCACCCCCATCCCATCCTCTCTTCACCCCCCCATCCCATCCTCTCTTCACCCCCATCCCATCCTCTCTTCACCCCCATCCCATCCTCTCTTCACCCCCCATCCCATCCTCTCTTCACCCCCCATCCCATCCTCTCTTCACCCCCCATCCCATCCTCTCTTCAGCCCCCATCCCATCCTCTCTTCACCCCCCATCCCATCCTCTCTTCACCCCCCATCCCATCCTCTCTTCACCCCCATCCCATCCTCTCTTCACCCCCCATCCCATCCTCTCTTCACCCCCCATCCCATCCTCTCTTCACCCCCCATCCCATCCCATCACCCCATCCCATCCTCTCACCCCATCCCATCCTCTCTTCACCCCCATCCCATCCTCTCTTCACCCCCCCATCCCATCCTCTCTTCACCCCCATCCCATCCTCTCTTCACCCCCCATCCCATCCTCTCTTCACCCCCCATCCCATCCTCTCTTCACCCCCCATCCCATCCTCTCTTCACCCCCCATCCCATCCTCTCTTCACCCCCCCATCCCATCCTCTCTTCACACCCCATCCCATCCCTCTTCACCCCCCATCCCCATCCTCTCTTCACCCCCCATCCCATCCTCTCTTCACCCCCCATCCCATCCCCCCCCCATCCCATCCTCTCTTCATCCCCCCATCCCATCCTCTCTTTATCCCCCCATCCCATCCTCTCTTCATCCCCCATCCCATCCTCTCTTTATCCCCCATCCCATCCTCTCTTCATCCCCCCCCTTCCCATCCTCTCTTCATCCCCCATCCCATCCTCTGTTCTTCCCTCTCATCTGATAGGAGAGGCAAGGGAGAGTCAAAGGCCAGAGGCATGATCCCAAAGGGAGTCATTAAACCACTGTGGCACACACACACACACACACACACACACACAGTCCTGTCTCTATCTCTATACCACCAGAGCCTTCCAGCAAGTCTATGGCCCACTCTGTCACTCCTCTCATCCTGGTCCTGTACTGACCCTCTATCTGTCACTGACAGCTACACAGCTGGCCCTGTACTGACCCTCTATCTGTCACTGACAGCTAAACAGCTGGCCCTGTACTGACCCTCTATCTGTCACTGACAGCTACACAGCTGGCCCTGTACTGACCCTCTATCTGTCACTGACAGCTACACAGCTGGCCCTGTACTGACCCTCTATCTGTCACTGACAGCTACACAGCTGGCCCTGTACTGACCCTCTATCTGTCACTGACAGCTACACAGCTGGCCCTGTACTGACCCTCTATCTGTCACTGACAGCTACACAGCTGGCCCTGTACTGACCCTCTATCTGTCACTGACAGCTACACAGTGGCCCTGTACTGACCCTCTATCTGTCACTGACAGCTACACAGCTGGCCCTGTACTGACCCTCTATCTGCCACTGACAGTTACACAGCTGGCCCTCTACTGACCCTCTATCTGCCACTGACAGTTACACAGCTGGCCCTGTACTGACCCTCTATCTGCCACTGACAGTTACACAGCTGGCCCTCTACTGACCCTCTATCTGCCACTGACAGTTACACAGCTGGCCCTGTACTGACCCTCTATCTGCCACTGACAGTTACACAGCTGGCCCTGTACTGACCCTCTATCTGCCACTGACAGTTACACAGCTGGCCCTGTACTGACCCTCTATCTGCCACTGACAGCTACACAGTGGCCCTGTACTGACCCTCTATCTGCCACTGACAGTTACACAGTGGCCCTGTACTGACCCTATATCTGGCCCTCTGACTGACAGTTACACAGCTGGCCCTGTACTGACCCTCTATCTGTCACTGACAGCTACACAGCTGGCACTGTACTGATGCTCTATCTGTCACTGACAGTTACACAGTTGGCCCTGTACTGACCCTCTATCTGTCACTGACAGTTACACAGCTGGCACTGTACTGACGCTCTATCTGTCACTGACAGTTACACAGTGGCCCTGTACTGACCCTCTATCTGTCACTGACAGATACACAGTGGCCCTGTACTGACCCTCTATCTGTCACTCCTCTCATCCTGGCCCTGTACTGACCCCTCTATCTGTCACTGACAGTTACACAGTTGGCCCTGTACTGACCCTCTATCTGTCACTGACAGCTACACAGTGGCCCTGTACTGACCCCTCTATCTGTCACTGACAGCTACACAGTGGCCCTGTACTGACCCTCTATCTGTCACTGACAGCTACACAGTGGCCCTGTACTGACCCTCTATCTGTCACTGACAGATACACAGTGGCCCTGTACTGACCCTCTATCTGTCACTCCTCTCATCCTGGCCCTGTACTGACCCCTATCTGTCACTGACAGTTACACAGTTGGCCCTGTACTGACCCTCTATCTGTCACTGACAGCTACACAGTGGCCCTGTACTGACCCCCTATCTGTCACTGACAGCTACACAGTGGCCCTGTACTGACCCTCTATCTGTCACTGACAGCTACACAGTGGCCCTGTACTGACCCCCTATCTGTCACTGACAGCTACACAGCTGGCCCTGTACTGACCCTCTATCTGTCACTGACAGCTACACAGCTGGCCCTGTACTGACCCCCTATCTGTCACTGACAGCTACACAGTTGGCCCTGTACTGACCCCCTATCTGTCACTGACAGCTACACAGTTGGCCCTACACCAATGACATGACAGAATTTAGACCACACTAATAGACATGCAGTGTGAGCTGACACTGTTCTTTAATTCTGAGTGGTCTCTTCTACACTGTATATTTCTATCTAAGCATTATGTCAAGTTGTTCATTGCAACATATAACAATGTTATGTCTGTTAGTCATGGCTCTACCGCAAATCAATTAGTCGATCACAATCACTTATACCATCTCTATCACCGTTATACATACCAGAGTGTATTGTTTGTTGCTCTCTTTCACCCGTGTGTGTGTGTGTGTGTTTGTGTGTGTGCGTGCGCAAGATTCTCCTCAGACACTGGCATTAATCAAGAGTATTCATTAGACTCTCTAATTATTTCCTTTCCCTAAGGCCGTACTACATGAGGTTTTCGACCTCCCTGTAACATTCTGCAACTGTTGTGAGACACATAACAACATATTAGTCCCAGGTAGGTGATTGGATCTGTCCTTTCCAGTGGTGGGACGTTCAGCCAGGAAGTTTGGGGGAGGTAGATCGTCTTCCAGCTTGGTAATTCCACTCATCGATATTGGATGAAGAAACCAGGTATGGTTTTTATCAGGCCCCCGACAGAAATGAGTTGAACAGATGTAAGATATTATTCCTAATATTGAGTTGCAACCCCTTTTGCCCTCAAAACAGCCTCAATTCGTTGGGTCATGGACTCTACAAGGTGTAGAAAGCGTTCCACAGGGATGCTGACCCATGTTGACTCCAATGCTTCCCACAGTTGTGTCAAGTTGACTGGATGTCCTTCGGGTGGTGGACCATTCTTCATACACAAGGGAAACTATTGAGGGTGAAAAACCCAGCAGCGTTGCAGTTCTTGACAGACTCAAACCGGTGCACCTGGAACCTACTACCATACCTCGTTCAAAGGCCCTTAAATCTTTTGTCTTGCTCATTCACACACACACAAACCATGTCTCAATTGTCTCAAGGCTTAAACATCCTTCTTTAACCTGTCTCCTCCCCTTCATCTACACTGATTGAAGTGGATTTAACAAGTGACATCAATATGGGGTCATACCTTTCACCTGGATTCACCTGGTCAGTCTGTCAGTGAAAGAGCAGGTGTCCTTAATGTTTTGTACACTCAGTGTTTATGTTTTATAGAGCAGAGAGTGTATGTTTTTTTTACACTGTATCTGCATCTGAAATGGTACCCTATTCCCTATTTAGTACACTACTTTTGTAGTCCCAAAGCAGTGCACTATATAGGGAATAGGGGGTCATTTCACAGCTTGTGTTATGTGTAGTCCAGATCTGTCAGGGCATGTTTGGAGCCCTCCCCAAAGCCTGACCTTAGTGAGACCATGCACCTCACCGCACATCGCTCACTAAGGTCAGGCTTTGGGGAGGGCTCCAAACATGCCCTGACGGATGGCAGCTCGGCTTATCTCACACATATCCCCACCTGCATTGTGCGTGTGTGTGCGTGTGCGTGCGTGTGCGTGTGTGTGCGTGTGTGTGTGTGTGTGTGTGTGTGTGTGTGTATGCACGCCTGCGTGTTGTGAAACAGAGAGAGACCCAGAGAAACAATGCATATGGATGCTTCAACATATGCCTGAAGGTGTTCAGGGGAACATCAAATCCCACAAACACACACATCTTCACGACATGCCTTCCTACATTGAACATACATATGTACAAACCCACGTCACAAACGAGCGCCCTCCATGCAAATGAATTGTCGTGCGTACTCACACAGCGTGCCACATCACAAATAGCAGGATTTAAACATCAACACCATGAAATATTCATGTGCCGGTCGCCCAGGCAGAACTAACACCAAAGGGATTTGTCTTCAGATCTGAAGACGCTACTGTCTCCGTGCCTGTTCCCTGTTCTGTTCTCCTCAAAGCCTCCTCCCGTCAGAACATTCCACTGTCGCAGTGCTGTTATGTTACAGAATTCTATTGTGTTGCTCTGAAAATTCCCATGTTATTGTTCTGGAATTCCACTATATTGCTGTCGCATTTCAGTATAGGCTGTTCCGGTATTCCATGGCCTTGCTAGTCGTTTCAAATCACTTAGTACAAGCTTAGTACACACCACAGGGAGAAAGGCAGGTAGCCTAGTGGTTAGAGCGTTGGACTAGTAACCGAAAGGTTTGCAAGATCGAATCCCTGAGCTGACAAGGTAAAAATCTGTTGTTCTGCTCCTGAAGAAGGCAGTTAACCCACTGTAATTTGTTCTTAACTGACTTGCCTAGTTAAATTAAAAAGGGGAGAGATGGAGGAGAGTGGATTGAGAGTGGAGTGTGCATGGAGGAGAGTGGGTTGAGGAGAGACAGTGAGATGGAGGAGAGTGGGTTAAGGAGAGACAGTGAGATGGAGGAGAGTAGATGGAGGAGAGTGGGTTGAGGAGAGACAGTGACATGGAGGAGAGTGGATTGAGGAGAGACAGTGAGATGGAGGAGAGTAGGTTAAGGAGAGACAGTGAGATTGAGGAGGTACAGTGAGATGGAGGAGAGTGGGTTGAGGAGAGACAGTGGGTTGAGGAGAGACAGTGAGATGGAGGAGAGTGGGTTGAGGAGAGACAGTGAGATGGAGGAGAGTGGGTTGAGGAGAGACAGTGAGATGGAGGAGAGGGGTTGAGGAGAGACAGTGGAGAGAGTGGAGGAGACAGAGTGAGATGGAGGAGAGTGGGTTGAGGAGAGACAGTGGAGGAGAGACAGTGATGGAGGAGAGTTGAGGAGAGAGGAGAGAGACAGTGAGATGAGGAGAGTGGGTTGAGGAGAGACAGTGAGATGGAGGAGAGACAGTGAGATGGGTTGAGGAGAGACAGTGAGATGGAGGAGAGTGGGTTGAGGAGAGATGGAGAAGAGACAGTGAGATGGAGTGAGATGGAGGAGAGTGGGTTGAGGTTGAGGAGAGACAGTGAGATGGAGGAGAGGAGAGACAGGAGATGGAGGAGACAGTGAGATGGAGGAGAGAGGGGTTGAGGAGGGACAGTGAGATGGAGGAGAGTGAGAGTGAGATGGAGGAGAGTGGGAGATGGAGAGGAGAGACAGTTGGAGGAGAGACAGTGAGATGGAGGAGACAGTGAGATGAGGAGAGACAGTGAGATGGAGAGACAGTGAGATGGAGGAGAGTGAGGGAGGAGAGTGGGTTGACGAGAGAGATGGAGAAGAGACAGTGAGATGGAGGAGAGTGGGTTGAGGAGAGACAGTGAGATGGAGGAGAGTGGGTTGAGGAGAGACAGTGAGATGGAGGAGAGTGGGTTGAGGAGAGACAGTGAGATGGAGGAGAGTGGGTTGAGGAGAGACAGTGAGATGGAGGAGAGACAGTGAGATGGAGGAGAGTGGGTTGAGGAGAGACAGTGAGATGGAGGAGAGTGGGTTGAGGAGAGACAGTGAGATGGAGAGGAGAGACAGTGAGATGTTTGAGGAGAGACAGTGAGGAGAGACAGTGAGATGGAGGAGAGACAGTGGGTTGAGGAGAGACAGTGAGATGGAGGGAGAGACAGTGAGATGGAGGAGAGTGGGTTGAGGAGGACAGTGAGATGGAGAAGAGACAGTGAGATGGAGATGGATGGAGAGAGTGGGTTGAGGAGAGACAGTGAGATGGAGGAGAGTGAGATGGATGGAGGAGAGTGGGTTGAGGAGGGACAGAGAAGAGACAGTGAGATGGAGGAGAGAGACAGGAGATGGAGGAGAGACAGTTGAGATGGAGGGACAGTGAGATGGAGGAGAGTGGGTTGAGGAGACAGACAGTGAGATGGAGAGAGAGATGGAGGAGAGACAGTTGAGGAGGAGACAGTGAGATGGAGGAGACAGTGAGATGGAGGATGGAGGAGAGACAGTGAGATGGGAGTGGGTTGAGAGGAGATGGAGACAGTGAGATGGAGAGAGACAGTGAGATGGAGAGTGGGTGGGGAGGGACAGTGAGATGGAGGAGACAGTGAGATGGAGGAGAGACAGTGAGATGGAGAAGACAGTGAGATGGAGGAGAGACAGTGAGGGAGGAGAGACAGTGAGATGGAGGAGAGACAGTGAGATGGAGGAGAGTGGAGGAGACAGTGAGATGGAGTGAGAGAGACAGTGAGAGACAGTGAGATGGAGGAGAGTGGGTTGAGGAGGGACAGTGAGATGGAGACAGAGACAGTGAGATGGAGGAGAGAGGAGGGACAGTGAGATGGAGTGAGATGGAGGAGAGTGGGTTGAGGAGGAGAGATGGAGGAGAGAGGTGGAGGAGAGTGGGTTGAGGAGGGACAGTGAGATGAGGAGACAGAGATGGAGAAGAGACAGATGAGATGGAGGAGAGACAGTGAGATGGAGGAGAGATGGAGTGGAGGAGAGACAGTGAGATGGAGGAGACAGTGAGATGGAGAAGAGACAGTGAGAGGAGGAGAGACAGTGAGATGGAGGAGAGTGGGTTGAGGAGGGACAGTGAGATGGAGAGAGAGAGATGGAGGAGAGACAGTGAGATGGAGAAGAGACAGTGAGATGGAGGAGAGACAGTGAGATGGAGAAGAGACAGTGAGATGGAGGAGAGGACAGTGAGATGGAGGAGAGACAGGGTTGAGGGAGGGACAGTGAGATGGAGAAGAGACAGTGAGATGGAGGAGAGACAGTGAGATGGAGGAGAGACAGTGGGGAGGAGAGACAGTGAGATTGAGGAGGGACAGTGAGATGGAGAAGAGACAGTGAGATGGAGGAGAGACAGTGAGATGGAGGAGAGTGGGTTGAGGAGGGACAGTGAGATGGAGAAGAGACAGTGAGATGGAGGAGAGACAGTGAGATGGAGGAGAGTGGGTTGAGGAAAAAGGTTGGAGGGGAGGGACAGTTAGATGAAAGAAATACTAGGCATGAAGTGAGAGTGAAAGAATGAACCTGGTGGTGTTGAAGAGAGAAATAGTAAGGGAGAGCCAGAGGAGGGTGGAAAGATGGTTATCAGAATGAAGGAGAGGGAGCACATAAAGCCAGAGAGAGAGGAGCCAGGGGGAGTTTTTAGGGCAGGAGGCCCAGGGGTCTGGATCTCATTTATCCTTCCCTGTGTGTGCTTACATCATGTATGTATATTACTGTGGAAACCATGTTTAACCCTTAACAATGACCTGAGATCCATCCTTAACACCCCCTCGCCTGCCAACTCACAGTAACCTCCCACTATAACACTCCCACCCTACCGCCGCCTGTGGGGCCAACTTTAGAGGGATTTGTGTGGGTTGTGAGTGGGCGTCCATGAACATATGGAGTGGAGGGAGAGAGTAGAGGAGAGTGGGGGAGAGAGGTTGAAGAGAGAAGAGGTGAAAGTGAGGGTATGATAGGTAGGGTTGGGACGACACCAGTATGGCAATACTCGCTAGTATCGTGGCAAGGAAACAAAACACAAAGCAGACGTAACTTCTTCAGGAGAACTACTCTAATATTAAAAACATCATTATGTTGTCATTCAGAGTCACATGTATTTATTTTCCACTGTTAAACATCCAGCAGGTTTTTAAAGGACCAAAGAGTGGTCCTTTTATTTTTGCCAATATTGCGATACTGGTATCGTCACTGTCCTAATGATGAGGGTGTAAAGTAGAGAGGAAGAGGGATAAAGGAAGTAGAGATACGAGGGGAGAGGAGAGAGGCTAAGTGACAGATGAGAGGCTTAGGAGGGGGAGGAGAGAGGCTAAAGGACAGGAGAAGAGAGAGGGTTAGGAGGGGAGAGAGGGTTAGAAGGAGAGAGAGGGTTAGGAGGGGAGAGAGGGTTAGGAGGAGAGAGAGGGTTAGGAGGGGAGAGGGTTAGGAGAAGAGGGAGGGTTAGGAGGAGAGAGAGGGTTAGGAGGGGAGAGAGGGTTAGGAGGAGAGAGAGGGTTAGGAGGAGAGAGAGAGGGTTAGGAGGGGAGAGAGGGTTAGGAGGAGGAGTGAGGCTTAGGAGGGGAGAGGGTTAGGAGAAGAGGGAGGGTTAGGAGGGGAGCGCGTGGGTTAGAAGGGGAGAGAGGGATAGGAGGAGAGAGGGTTAGGAGAAGAGGGAGGGTTAGGAGGATTGGGAGGGTTAGGAAAAGAGAGAGGGTTAGGAGAAGAGAGAGGGTTAGGAGAAGAGAGAGGGTTAGGAGGAGAGGGAGGGAGGGTTAGGAGGAGAGGGAGGGTTAGGAGAAGAGGGAGGGTTAGGAGAAGAGAGAGGGTTAGGAGAAGAGAGAGGGTTAGGAGGGGAGAGGTGCAGTAAGGGCAGTAATGTGATTCTCTCTTTCCTCTGTCTGTCGTTTGTCATTCTGACGGCGCGTTATGCAGATGAGGAGATGCTGAGCTGATGGATGTTTCAAATGATATAACGGCTCTGAAAAGCATTGCACAGGCTGCTGGCATACGTGTGTGTGTAGTACTATATTACTATGTTATTTCCTCCATGCTGACATGTTTTTTTTCTCATATAAACAACATATCACTGTAATATTTTCTATCTTTGAGTAACACGGATCTGTTGATTGATGATGCAAAAAAACGAAATATTTTTCAACTAGTGTGTGTGTGTGTGTGTGTGTGTGTGTGTGTGTGTGTGTGTGCGTGCCCCTCCCAGTTGTTGTGCTTGTAGCCATAATAACAACGTGGGGAGGGGAAATCAGAACGGATGGATTCTCTGCAGACTTCATTCGTTAAGACAAAGCCAGTTGTCCTTTTGGGATCGTCTGCAGACTAATTGATATTGATTTGGTGATTTGCTCAGGGGTGGCTAAAAGCATGTTGGGTGTCATTGTCAATGTAGCTTTTCCTCTGTGGAGCTCGCTCAATAGCGCTCTCTCTTTTTCTCTCTAAAGCATTAACAAAAATCTCCTTGAGTTAAAAGCAATAGAAGCAGTTGTTTTTTTTCTCTCGCTAATTGTTACCAGAAAGTGGACTTACCTTTCACAGGCACTAATGGCTAATGGCAGTGGCTAATGGCAGTGGCTAATGGCAGTGGCTAATGGCAGTGGCTAATGGCAGTGGCTAATGGCTAACAGCCAACATTTTCCTCTTCTAGTCACTCAAATGTGTCTCCACAAGACACAAGACAAGGTATATTCAAACAGTAAAGTTAGCATTAGCCCACACCTTTAGCCTTCTGATGGTATTCTAACAGTAAAGTTAGCATTAGCCCATGCCAAGAATTTCTTATGGTAGAGTTAGCCTAGCCCACCCCTTTAGCCTTCTGATGGTATTCTAACAGTAAAGTTAGCGTTAGCCTAGCTAAGCCTTTTATCAGGTTGATTGATGACAGTCCTCTCTTTAATGTGACACATTATGATCATATCAATTTGTACTCTGTTCTCATCGACATCACTTTATAGCTCCTCCATCTCACACAGTCCATCGAGCCAGACAGTAAATCCTGCCTCTAAATGATGCCACAGCACTACGCTTCATAAACCAACCATCTCTCTCCCTCTCTCTCTCGCTCTCTCTTTCTCGCTCTCTCACTCACTCTCTCTCTCTTCTCTTTCTCTCTCTCTCTCTCTCTCTCGCTCTCTATTTCTCGCTCTCTTTCTCGCTTTCTCTTTCTCTCTCACTCCCTCTCTCTCTCACTTGCTCTCTCACTGACTGTATCTCCCTCTCCGTCTGTCTGTCTGTCTGTCTGTCTGTCTGTCTGTCTGTCTGTCTGTCTGTCTGTCTGTCTGTCTGTCTGTCTGTCTGTCTCGCTCTCTGTCTGTCTGTCTGTCTGTCTGTCTGTCTGTCTGTCTGTCTGTCTGTCTGTCTGTCTGTCTGTCTGTCTGTCTCTCTCTGTCTGTCTGTCTGTCTGTCTGTCTGTCTGTCTGTCTGTCTGTCTGTCTGTCTGTCTGTCTGTCTGTCTGTCTGTCTGTCTGTCTGTCTGTCTGTCTCTCAAACACCTTCTTCCTCTCTCTCTCTCTCTCTCTCTCTCTCTCTCTCTCTTTTCTTCTCTCTATCCCTTGTTCTCTATCCCTCTCCCTCCCAGTAGACAGTGTTGGATGTGAGTGACTGAATCAGGGTGGGATTAAAATGTAATATCAGACTATTTAAGAGATTAGCGGTTGACATTTCACCGGCTGAGTCTCTGCAATCTGATGATCCATTCATATATTGATTTATTTTCAGCTTGTTTTTTCCCCCGGCTTTATTCATATGGGAAAAAATAGATGTTATATTGAGGTCCCTTTATGAAATGTCTTGTCATGGGCTTTGGAGCTAAGTCACTCTGAATTGGTTGTCAGGGATATTTGTTGAGGGGTGAAGTATAGCCTTCAACAATCAGACTCAATAAGGTGGAGAAGACGAGACCAATAGACAAGGAAATGAATGAAATGAATGACCAAGCTCTGCATGGTTGGCATTGACCCTGCTGATAAAAGCTTCTGATGGAATGTGGTAGTTAGAAAAGAGCGCTAATTGTTTCTAATTATAACAAACGTTAATTCTGCTCAATTATGTGGCGCATCAGTCTGGGTTAACAAGGTAGTGGAACGTGACTAAAGTTTAATATGAGTCGTTCTCTAGTTTGTCAAGTATGTTTGATCTATGAAACAGAGTCTGCATAACAATGGTTGAAAATGCATGTATGAAATAACAGTAACAATAACAATTCATTTCACTGCTATGTGTAGAACAGTCTACAGTCGGGCCAAAAGTTTTGAGAATGACACAAATATTAATTTCCACAAAGTTTGCTGTCTCAGTGTCTTCAGATATTTTTGTCAGATGTGACTATGGAATACTGAAGTATAATTACAAGAATTTCATAAGTGTCAAAGGCTTTTATTGACAATTACATGAAGTTGATGCAGAGTCAATATTTGCAGTGTTGATCCTTCTTCTTCAAGACCTCTGCAATCCACCCTGGCATGCTGTCAATTAACATCTGGGCCACATCCTGACTGATGGCAGCCCATTCTTGCATAACCAATGCTTGGAGTTTGTCAGAATTTGTGGGGTTTTGTTTGTACACCCGCCTCTTGAGGATTGACCACAAGTTCTCAATGGGATTAAGGTCTGGGGAGTTTCCTGGCCATGAACCCAAAATATTGATGTTTTGTTCCCCGAGCCACTTAGTTATCACTTGCCTTATGGCAAGGTGCTCCATCATGCTGGAAAAGGCATTGTTCTTCACCAAACTGTTCCTGGATGGTTGGGAGAAGTTGCTCTCGGAGGATGTGTTGGTACCATTCATTATTAATGGCTGTGTTCTTAGGCAAAATTGTGAGTGAGCCCACTCCCTTGGCTGAGAAGCAACCCCACACATGAATGGTCTGATGGTAGCGCTCACCTTGTCTTCTCCGAACAAGCTTTTTTCCAGATGCCCCAAACAATCGGAAAGGGGATTCATCAGAGAAAATGACTTTATCCCAGTCCTCAGCAGTCCAATCTCTGTACCTTTTGCAGAATATCAGTCTGTCTCTGATGTTTTTCCTAGAGAGAAGTGGCTTCTTTGCTGCCCTACTTGACACCAGGCCATCCTCCAAAAGTCTTCGCCTCACTGTGCGTGCAGATGCACTCACACCTGCCTGCTGCCATTCCTGATCAAGCTCTGTACTGGTGGTGCCCCGATCCCGCAGGTGAGTCAACTTTAGGAGACGGTCCTGGCGCTTGCTGGACTTTCTTGGGCGCCCTGAAGCCTTCTTCACAACAACTGAACCCCTCTATTTGAAGTTCTTGATGATCCAATAAATGTTTGATTTAGGTGCAATCTTACTGGCAGTGAACAATGATTCCGAGCACCACCCTCCCTTTGAAGCTTCCAGGCTGTTATTCAAACTCAAGCAGCATGACAGAGTGATCTCCAGCCTTGTCCTCGTCAACACTCACACCTGTGTTACCGAGAGAATCACTGACATGATGTCAGCTGGTCCTTTTGTGGCAGGGCTGAAATGCAGTGGAAATGTTGTAATGGGTAACGATATTGCCGGAGGAAAGGTAGTACCCGTATTGGAAGTATTAGATAAAAGTGACCACTCTCTCTCGAATGAGTTGGCACAGAGTTATCCACATATGTTCCCCGCTTGTGCTGTCACTCGTGCTCAGGCACGACAAGAGAGTGACGTGACAGATTTGTCCAACACTGTTCTGTTCAAAGAGGATGATCAAGAGGATGGATTGTATGATACCTCTGAGAAGCTGATCACCTCTGACAAACAGCCCAGGAAAGAATCAAAGAAGGCTACTGTTACCTATCTCGGTAAAGCGGTTGGCCATGGACAGGTGCGCCCTGTTGATGCCAAAGGTCTTGGCTATAACTGCATTCCCTGCACCTACCACCAGACGAGAGCTACGCCGCTTTTTAGGGATGGTTGGCTACTACCGTAGCTTCTGTAAAAATTTCTCTGCGGTTGTTGCTCCATTGACCGATTTGCTTAGTCCGGCTAGATCATTTGTGTGGTCCCCTGATTGTAAGAGAGCTTTTGAATCAGCGAAAGCACTCTTATGTAGTACACCTGTACTTGCTGCTCCAGATTTTGAACAACCGTTCAAACTTGAGGTAGATGCTAGTGCCAGAGGTGCTGGTGCTGTTCTACTGCAGCAGGACAAGAGTGGAGTGGATCATCCCATTTGTTATTTTTCACGTAAATGTAATAAATGTCAAACAAACTATGCGACAATAGAACAAGAAGCTCTTGCTTTGTTGTTGGCTGTGCAATACTTTGAAGTATACATTGGTTCCAGTGCCCTACCAGTGATTGTGTATACTGACCATAACCCCTTAGTTTTTCTCCACCGAATGTACAACCAGAACCAGCGCCTTATGCGTTGGGCGCTGATTGTACAAAATTATAATTTGGAGATCAGTCACAAAAAGGGTTCAGATAATGTGTTGGCAGATGCTTTGTCTCGTGTGTAATAATTGTTGTATGTTTTGCAAGGTTGTTGCTTTGTTGTTGTGAGTATTCATTAATACTGTGGTCGCAATCCCCCCCTAGGGTTGCTCTTTTAAGGGTGGGAGTGTTACGGATACAGTTATCCTGTGTCTGTGTGTGTGTGTGTATCCTGTGTTCTTTTCTCTCCTTCTCCCCTCACAGGTGAAAATCATCACTCCCCAATCAGTCACCAATCAATCATCAATCAGAAGACACACCTCCTCCTGTTTCCTACCCTATCACAGTTCCTTTCCCTTGGTTTAAAAACCCCATCAGTTGTTTGCTCTAGAGCTCAATCTCTCTGTAAATGCCATGTATGTAGATCTCTGTGTTTCACTCTCTCTTTGTGTCTTAACCTCTCTTTTGTTTGAGCACCTCCAAATCACTTTGTCATCTCCTGTGAGTATTGTTTTTGGTTATGGTGTTTGTTTTCCTGCTCCCCCCATTACCGTGTGTTTTACAATAAACCCTGAGTTTGACGGTATAATTTCAGTTGTCGTGGTTATTTCGTTCACACTTTTACTTTGTCACAATTATAATTTGCATGAGTTATGTTACGGGTCTCATTACCATCCCCCCTAGACTGTCGGGACAAAAGGGATTCGTAACAATGGGGGATAGAGGAGGAGAGGATGGGGGAATAGCAGAGGAGAGGATGGGGGATAGCAGAGGAGAGGATGGGGGATAGCAGAGGAGAGGATGGGGGATAGCGGAGGAGAGGATGGGGGATAGCGGAGGAGAGGATGGGGGATAGCGGAGGAGAGGATGGGGGATAGAGGAGGAGAGGATGGGGGATAGAGGAGGGAGGGAGGGAGTGTCTTTACCCCCAGGCATGATGGGGGGGCTAAGGTGTGGAGGACGGAGAGAGCGATGTAGGAGGGTTTTTACTCTGGATGAGTGCACTCACCCTTTGAATATCTCAGGGTAAATGAGGCCCAGCGACACTATCTTCCCAATAGCCTTGTCTGTGCTGTTCACTCTCTCTCTCATTCTCCCTCTTTTCATCCTTCCGTCCCTCTCTCCAGCCAATTGGCAAACATGTTCAAATCTGCATAAATAAAGATCTGCATTTTCCTACCAGAGATGTGTTTCCATCAAATTGACGTAGTGGACAAAAAAATAACTTGTGCAGTTCAATTCCCAGATACCGAATAAAAAAAAAACAAAATAAATGGGTTTCCGTCGCATTTTCAACTCTACTGATGGTTTTACGTTATATATTAAATGTGCCCACTCTGGTATTGGTATTGGCTCTCTAGCCAACAGCTCACAGATACAGTGCAGGTAGGCCTAAAGCGGACCAAAGAGCAAAATCATTTTATTTGTCATGTCACCAGAATAAGACCCTTGATATTTATTGTCAAGGAGCATTGAGTTCATCACCCTGCACTTTCACCACCCTGTGAAGTTTATCAATACGTATTTCATCTGTAGCCTAATAAACTGCAGGCTTTCCTGAATGAGTTGCAATGGGAGGACCACAGAACATATCATCACGTGACTCCAAGTTTACGTGACTCCAAAATGATGATCATTATATCAATATTTGCGCATAAAAGCATTTCCGTCATTTCTCGCATAATTAATTTTACAGCCTCAAAAAGATCCTATCTTGTGTAACGTATTTTTGTTTTGTCCTCAAAAAGATCCCACCTTGTGTAACGTATTTTTGTATTGTCCTCAAAAAGATCCCACCTTGTGTAACGTATTTTTGTTTTGTCCTCAAAAAGATCCCACCTTGTGTAACGTATTTTTGTTTTGTCCTCAAAAAGATCCCACCTTGTGTAACGTATTTTTGTTTTGTCCTCAAAAAGATCCCACCTTGTGTAACGTATTTTTGTTTTGTCCTCAAAAAGATCCCACCTTGTGTAACGTATTTTTGTTTTGTCCTCAAAAAGATCCCACCTTGTGTAACGTATTTTTCTTTTGTCGACATTTGGAAAGTTTTCCGATTTAATGTCCTGTTTCCATCAGGCCTGTCGTGACATTTTATTGAATCCTACGTACTTTTACTCGCATGAAAAGGTTGGTTGAAAACCTGGTGAGTGAGACTCTTTCTCCTTCACCTACTTTCTGTCTCCAGCTCATTGCTCAGTCAGCCTCTGTCCTTCTCTCTCTCTCTGTCACATACACTCTTCCCTCTCTTCTCTCGTTCTCTCTCTCTCTCTTCCTCACATCCCTCATCTAACTATTCACATGCTAATATCATTTTGATTTGTACAGAATGGATTATAAATTACATTTAAATGATCCAACCTTTTATCATTTAAATGTACCATTGTATGTTCACCGTCATTACGTCTGGTATTAGTGTAGAAAGCGATATGAAAGGGTTAACAGTGCCCCTTTAAGATGTGAAGACCATGATGTCACTCAGCACCAGGGCTCACCCAATCCCCTGTTGTGCTTGGTATGGTGTCATAGAGAACAATCATCCAGTAGGAGTATGGTATGAATGTCGGGGGGGTGGGCCCCATCTTACATCATACCTTCAACACACCTGGCCGGATTTAAGACATGGCACAGTCTCTGAGTTTGTCAGCCACACACACACACACACACACACACACACACACGTGTTGAAGTGATCATGAGACATTTAGGAGTTTTAGTTTGGGTGTGAAAAAAGAGAGAGCTGCGAATGGTGTGTGTGTGAGTGTTTGTGTGTGAGTGAGCGCATGAAGACGTGTGTGCGTACATGCATGGGTATGTGTGTGTGTGTTATGTGTACACGTGCATACCCACGTGTGTGAGAACATGGCAGGTGTGGAAGCGAGTGTTACAAGAAGTGTGAAAGACAGATGGGCTGTTAGAAGGAGAGGAAGAGGGCCTGTGAAACGAGGGAACGACAACTAGAAAAATAGGGAGGAGATAAAGATGAGGAAGTCAGTGGGGATGGAGAGATGGGGAGGAGGGAGTTGGAGAGAGAGAGAGAGATGGGGAGGAGAGAGTTGGGGAGAGAGAGATGGGGAGGAGAGGATTTACAGGGAGAGAGAGAGATGGGGGAGAGAGAGATTGGGAGGAGAGATTTGGGGAGAGAGAGAGATTGGGAGGAGAGAGGATTTACAGGGAGAGAGAGAGGGAGAGATGGGGATGATATGAGAAGAGAGAGAGAGAGAGAGAGGGAGAGATGGGGATGATAGATATCAGATTGGAAGAAGAGAGAGGGAGGGGGAGAGTGTTAGAGATGTGGGGTAAAGTAATGGAGAGACTGGAGAGAGACAGATGGAGGTAGGATTTGAAAGATAGAATCCAAAAACCACATTCCAAGATTCAGGAGATTAAATACACACAGTACCCAGAGTGTCCCCTCCAGGAGAGTTTCTCTGTGAGGACCATGTAACCAGGGTAACCAGGGAGGGATATATCTTGTAGTGTGTCTCTGTGAGGACCATGTAACCAGGGTAACCAGGGAGGGATATATTTTAGTGTGTCTCTGTGAGGACCATGTAACCAGGGTAACCAGGGAGGGATATATCTTAGTGTGTCTCTGTGAGGACCATGTAACCAGGGTAACCAGGGAGGGATATATCTTAGTGTGTCTCTGTGAGGACCATGTAACCAGGGTAACCAGGGAGGGATATATCTTAGTGTGTCTCTGTGAGGACCATGTAACCAGGGTAACCAGGGAGGGATATATCTTAGTGTGTCTCTGTGAGGACCATGTAACCAGGGTAACCAGGGAGGGATATATCTTAGTGTGTTGGCAGCTGGCTCCTTGTTTCTCCAGTGATGCAGCTCTAATTTAGCAGCCTCAGTGACTGTGAAATTGCCAAATATGCCTGTCTGAATGCCTGTCAGATCATAGCAGGGTCCTGCCACCTGCAAACACCCACAGCACGACCACAACGCTAATGTAACGCAAAATAACCATTCAATCTACATGGACTTTGGTCTTTATTTTCTCCACCATGTTAGTGGTGTAATATCTAGTCTGTTGAGGCTAGTGACTGTGTTATCATAAGTCACAGTTGAAGTCGGAAGTTTACATACACTTAGGTTGGAGTCATTAAAACTCGTTTTTCAACCACTCCACAAATGTCTTTTAACAAACTATAGTTTTGACAAGTCGGTTAGGACATCTACTTTATGCATGACACAAGTAATTTTTCCAACAATTGTTTACAGACAGATTATTTCACTTATAATTCACTGTATCACAATTCCAGTGGGTCAGAAGTGTACAAACGGTACCTTTAAACAGCCTGGAAAATTCCAGAAAATTATGTCAAGGCTTTAGAAGCTTCTGATAGACATCATTTGAGTCCATTGGAGGTGTCCCTGTGGATGTATTTCAAGGCCTACCTTCAAACTCAGCGCCTCTTTGCATGACATCATGGGAAAATCAAAAGAAATCAGCCAAGACCTCAGAAAATAAATTGTAGACCTCTACAAGTCTGGTTCATCCTTGGGAGCAATTTCCAAACAAACGGCTGCGTGGTCCCATGGTGTTTATACTTGCATACTATAGTTTGTACAGATGAACGTGGTACCTTCAATTTCCTGAAGGTACCACGTTCATCTGTACAAACAATAGTATGCAAGTATAAACACCATGAGACCACGCAGTCGTCATACCCCTCAGGAAGGAGACACGTTCTGTCTCCTAGAGATGAACATACTTTGGTTCGAAAAGTGCAAATCAATCCCAGAATAACAGAACACAAGGACCTTGTGAAGATGCTGGAGGAAACAGGTACAAAAGTATCTATATCCACAGTGAAACAAGTCCTATATCAACATAACCTGAAAGGCCGCTCAGCAAGGAGAAGCCACTGCTCCAAACCCCCCCAAAATAGTGAGACTACGGTTTGTAACTGCACATGGGGACAAAGGTCGTACTTTTTTGAGAAATGTCCTCTGGTCTGAACTGTTTGGCCATAAAGACCATCGTTATGTTTGGAAGGAAAAGGGTGAGACTTGCAAGCCGTAGAACACCATCCCAACCGTGAAGCACGGAGGTGGCAGCATTATGTTGTGGGGGTGGCAGCATCATGTTGTGAGGGTGCTTTGCTGCAGGAAGGACTGGTGCACTTCACAAAATAGACGGCATCATGAGGGAGGAAATTTATGTGGATATATTGAAGCAACATCTCCAGACATCAGTCAGGAAGTTAAAGCTTGGTCGCAAATGGGTCTTCCAAATGGACAATGACCCCAAGCATACTTCCAAAGTTGTGCAAAATGGCTTAAGGAAAACAAAGTCTAGGTATTGGAGTGGCCATCACAAAGCCCTGACCTCAATCCTATAGAAAATTTGTGGGCAGAACTGAAAAAGCGTGTGCGAGCAAAGAGATCTACAAACCTGACTCAGTTACACCAGCTCTGTCAGGAGGAATGGGCCAAAATTCACCCAACTTATTGTGGGAAGCTTGTGGAAGGCTACCTGAAACATTTGACCCAAGTTAAACAATTTAAAGGCAATGCTATCAAATACAAAATTGAGTGTATGTAAACTTCTGACCCACTTGGAATGTGATGAAAGAAATAAAAGCTGAAATAAATCATTCTCTCTACTATTATTCTGACATTTCACTTAAAATAAAGTGTTGATCCTAACTGACCTAAGACAGTGAGTTTTTACAAGGATTAAATGTCAGGAATTGTGAAAAACTGAGTTAAAATGTATTTGGCTAAGGTGTGTGTAAACTTCCAACTTCAACGGTGAGTTGATGCACAGCAGATGTCAATTATTATGGAGTCCGTATGGGGCGCTGTACTGTACTGTAATGTACAGGACCGTGATCTAACATTGCTGTCAAGCTCTGATATTCCTTCCATGCTAGAGCTGCCACGGTCATTAAGCTGTACAATGGAGCTTTGATATATGTCTTTTGTTCATGCTTTGATGCATTGTTGGCAGGATACCAGGGAAAGGGGGATACCTAGTCATTTGTTCAACTGAAATGTGTCTCCCGCATTTAACCCAACCCCTCTGAATCAGAGGGGTGCAGGGGGCTGCCTTAATCGACATCCATATCATCAGCACCCAGGGATCAGTGGTTTAACAGGGGCAGAACGACAGATTTTTACTTTGTCAGCTTGGGGATTCGATCCAGCAACCTTTCGGTTACTGGCCCAACGCTCCTACCAACGGTGCTGTGTGTGTGTGTGTGTGTGTGTGTGTGTGTGTGTGTGTGTGTGTGTGTGTGTGTGTGTGTGTGTGTGTGTGTGTGTGTGTGTGTGTGTGTGTGTGTGTGTGTGTGTGTGTGTGTGTGTGTGTGTGTGTGTGTGTGTGTGTGTGTGTGTGTGTGTGTGTTGTGTCAGATGGTGTAATGGCCAATAGAATGATATGGGGGTGGCTATACATTTTGGCGTATCTGTGGATGTGGGAGAGTCTTAATTTGCATCTGCTTGCAAGTGTGTATGGTTGAGTGAGTTATGTACACTGAACACCTTCCTAATGTTCAGTTGCAACCTCCATACCCCCGGTGGACCATTTGATGCACTCAGGAAACTGTTGGGTGTGAAAAAACCCACAACGTTGCAGTTCTTGACACAAACCGGTGTGCCTGGCCCCTACTACCATATCCCATTCAAAGGCACTTACATCTTTTGTCTTGCTCATTCACCCTCTGAATGGCACACACACACAATCCTTGTCTCAATTGTCTCAAGGCTTGAAAATCCTTCTTTAACCTGTCTGCTCCCCTTCATCTACACTGATTGAAGTGGATTTAACCAGTGACATCAATAAGGGATCACAGTTTTCTCCTGGATTCACCTGGTCAGGCTGTCATGGAAAGCGCAGGTGTTCCTAATGTTTTGTACAGTCAGTGTATGGGTTGCATGTCTTTGTATGTGTGTGCGTACATGCCCCTGTGTGTGTGTGGGTAGTTGAATAATGGGTGGGTTAGTTAGCATCATGATCTGAGATGAAACGGACAAAACGTAAGCCTTTGAAATGCAAAATGCAGAAGACTGGCGATTGGCCACTGTGCTGGGGAGCGGATAGCCGTCTTTGTGTTTCCCCCACATTTCATCATAAAACACACACACACACACACACACACATTATTAATAAGGGAATAGCTAATGCTTTATCTATGAGACACAAAGCACACTAATAGGCTGCAGCTTGCTGCTCTAGAAGAGAGGAAGTGTGACAAGTGTGTATGTGCACAATTGTGTGGACACACAAACAGGAGAGTTGAGTCTCCACTGGCAGGGCCCAGGGACCAATTTATTTCCACGCAGTAGGAAGAACAGAGGGATAGAAAGGAAGATGAAAAAGAGGGAGAGGATGGAGACCCGGTGGAACAGGAAATAGAGACGGGCCACTCTGTTCACTCAGATTACTTGGGACAGAATGAGACCAGTGTGTGTGTGTGTGTGTGTGTGTGTGTGTGTGTGTGTGTGTGTGTGTGTGTGTGTGTGTGTGTGTGTGTGTGTGTGTGTGTGTGTGTGTGTGTGTGTGTGTGTGTGTGTGTGTGTGTGTGTGTGTGTGTGGAGTGGAGAGATGATTGTATGTGTGTGTTATTCCCCTGAGTCAAGGATTACTGAGCTTGGTTTATTTCACGTCTTTTATCCGTGGAGATGTTTAATACCGCAGTGAACTGAAAGCATTTATGGACACACACACCCCTGTACACAAGTAATATACACCTCACACAAAACACACACATGCATTTTATACCGGAGCCTTTTAACTGAACTCATCCCATGTTTCTCTCTCTCTCTCTCTCTCTCTCTCTCTCTCTCTCTCTCTCTCTCTCTCTCTCTCTCTCTCTCTCTCTCTCTGTCTCCTCTAACAGGCAGGAGGCCAGTGACCTCTCTGGACCCATACAGAGGTAAGGACCCGTTTAAAAATCTCTTCTCTTCTCGTCTTTGATCAGCTTTATGTGTTTGATGGGGTAGCATCAGTACTGAACCATCACCACACAGCTCTCATCTCCCAGACCACAAGTACTGGACTAGCTAGTGTGGCCCCAGCAGATTGTTACCATCTCTGAGCTGGTGTCTGTAAGCCTGAGAGAATGGGTGGGGAAGACGACCAGAAAGATAAGGAAATGAGACACAACAGGAACAGAGGGATAGAAAAAGACTATAGAGATGGAGGGAAGGAGGAGACAGATATAAGGGGACAGAGGGGAAATTGAGGGAGTATAGAGTGAGAGATAACAGAGAGGGGGAGCTAAAAGGAGAGACGCGAGAGAGCAGGTGGGAGATGTGACGAGGCTCAGATCTGTGGCCATGCAGGGTCATTAAACCCAATCCCATGGCGACAGAACGAGACAACCAAGGAGAGGGAGGAAGAGAGGGGTTTAAATAAAGGGCCCATCTTAAAATAGACACACCTATTCCTCATTTGGGATTGAGTTAGCAGGGAGGATAGGCCCATTCTGCCCTGAAAGCCTCTCCTCTCTGAACACACCAAACAAAAGAAGGATAGAGAGAGAGACTGTACCACAGTCTCTCTGACTGATCAGCCGTCTGCCTTTTCAAGGACACTTAGGCCTACACACACACACACACACACACACCACTAGACCTTGTACGGGGAAAATAAGTAGGTGCACAGAATACATATTACACAACACACTAATCATTTATCTGTCAGACGCGGTTAAAGGGGCCTTGGCCATTGTAGGAGATTCTGTGTGCAATGTGATACAGAGAGGGTTAATGGGGTTGCATTTACCCAGGGATGAGCAGGGACGAGCAGGGACGAGCAGAGATGAGCAGGGACGAGCAGAGACGAGCAGGGATGAGCAGGGACGAGCAGGGACGGGCAGAGACCAGCAGGGACGAGCAGAGACCAGCAGGGACGAGCAGAGATGAGCAGGGACGAGCAGGGATGAGCAGAGACGAGCAGGGACGAGCAGGGACGAGCAGAGATGAGCAGGGACGAGCAGGGATGAGCAGAGATGAGACGAGCAGGGACGATCAGAGATGAGCAGGGATGAGCAGGGATGAGCAGAGACGAGCAGGGACGAGCAGGGACGATCAGGGACGAGCAGGGACAAGCAGGGACGATCAGAGATGAGCAGGGATGAGCAGGGACGAGCAGGGACCAAGGGACAGCAAACCACATGCATATGCAGATTATCTGCTAACGTAGTAGAGCGAGACTGACTTCAAAAGGCATCCGGCACGAGAGAGAAGCTGAGGGAGAGAGAGAGAGACTGAGAGAGAAGCAGAGGGAGAGAGAGAGAAGCATAGGGAGAGAGAGAGACCGAGAGAGAAGCAGAGGGAGAGAGAGAGAGACCGAGAGAGAAGCAGAGGGAGAGAGAGAGAGACCGAGAGAGAAGCAGAGGGAGAGAGAGAGAGACTGAGAGAGAAGCAGAGGGAGAGAGAGAGGCAGACTGAGAGAGAAGCAGAGGGAGAGAGAGAGAGACTGAGAGAGAAGCAGAGGGAGAGAGAGAGAGACTGAGAGAGAAGCAGAGGGAGAGAGAGAGAGACTGAGAGAGAAGCAGAGGGAGAGAGAGAGAGACTGAGAGAGAAGCAGAGGGAGAGAGAGAGAGACTGAGAGAGAAGCAGAGGGAGAGAGAGAGAGACTGAGAGAGAAGCAGAGGGAGAGAGAGAGAGACTGAGAGAGAAGCAGAGGGAGAGAGAGAGAGACTGAGAGAGAAGCAGAGGGAGAGAGAGTGAGACTGAGAGAGAAGCAGAGGGAGAGAGAGAGAGACTGAGAGAGAAGCAGAGGGAGAGAGAGAGACTGAGAGAGAAGCAGAGGGAGAGAGAGAGAGACTGAGAGAGAAGCAGAGGAAGAGAGAGAGAGACTGAGAGAGAAGCAGAGGGAGAGAGAGAGAGACTGAGACCGACTGAAGGGAAAGTCCTTTCCCTTTTGAAGTGAAAGAGAAAGATTTAGGTTGTAAATAATTAGGGAAGAATACTTTGGCTTTGTTTTCCTCTCTGTTTGAGGAAAACACACACACTGTTATCTACAGTAATCCGCCACACAGCTGTGTCGTTCCAGAATGTGTGTTTACTTCCTCTACCTTCACACCCCGTGTTCCTCCTCCCAACACACACACACACACACACACACACACACACAAAGAGAGCTTGGTGTATAATTTCATCCTGTGTGTTTTGCTCCCCTAATGAAGCATTCTCTGTTGGTTTGATTGACACTGGGCTCGTTATTCAGCAGACATTCTGCAGCGTGACTGAGACTCAGAACACGGTGTGAGAGATGGGGAGGGGTGTTGGGAGGCAGAGAAAGAGGGGGTTGAAGGGAGGGGAGGAACACGGTGTGAGAGATGGGGAGGGGTGTTGGGAGGCAGAGAAAGAGGGGGTTGAAGGGAGGGGAGGAACACGGTGTGAGAGATGGGGAGGGGTGTTGGGAGGCAGAGAAAGAGGGGGTTGAAGGGAGGGGAGGAACACGGTGTGAGAGATGGGGAGGGGTGTTGGGAGGCAGAGAAAGAGGGGGATGAAGGGGGGAGGAACACGGTGTGAGAGAAGGGGAGGGGTGTTGGGAGGCAGAGAAAGAGGGGGTTGAAGGGAGGGGAGGAACACGGTGTGAGAGATGGGGAGGGGTGTTGGGAGGCAGAGAAAGAGGGGGTTGAAGGGAGGGGAGGAACACGGTGTGAGAGATGGGGAGGAGTGTTGGGAGGCAGAGAAAGAGGGGGATGAAGGGAGGGGAGGAACACGGTGTGAGAGATGGGGAGGGGTGTTGGGAGGCAGAGAAAGAGGGGGATGAAGGGAGGGGAGGAACACGGTGTGAGAGATGGGGAGGGGTGTTGGGAGGCAGAGAAAGAGGGGGATGAAGGGAGGGGAGGAACACGGTGTGAGAGATGGGGAGGGGTGTTGGGAGGCAGAGAAAGAGGGGTTGAAGGGAGGGGAGGAACACGGTGTGAGAGATGGGGAGGGGTGTTGGGAGGCAGAGAAAGAGGGGGTTGAAGGGAGGGGAGGAACACGGTGTGAGAGATGGGGAGGGGTGTTGGGAGGCAGAGAAAGAGGGGGTTGAAGGGAGGGGAGGAACACGGTGTGAGAGATGGGGAGGGGTGTTGGGAGGCAGAGAAAGAGGGGGTTGAAGGGAGGGGAGGAACACGGTGTGAGAGATGGGGAGGGGTGTTGGGAGGCAGAGAAAGAGGGGGATGAAGGGAGGGGAGGAACACGGTGTGAGAGAAGGGGAGGGGTGTTGGGAGGCAGAGAAAGAGGGGGT